>NW_004444235.1:778416-780502 GCF_000243295.1 Trichechus manatus latirostris
TCTCTCGACCTGTTATCTTCTTTTCTTTATTCAGATCTATCTGTAGCCACTGATACTCATCAGTGGCAAAAGGAGCCCAGGGGGGTCCAGGTTTCTTCAGCCTGGCTTTTTCAGGTTTCCAGCTGTTCTCTCGCCCCGTGTGGTCAGTCCACTCCAGCACAGATGATGCAGTGATCTGAGGGTCAGCGATTACACCAGATTCCATCCCCAACGTTCCATAGCAACCTGAAATAAAGAACGTAATCTGGTTTCCAGATATAAATTCAAAATCTATATAAACCTGCCTGCTGCAAACTTTCTATTGCACTTTTAATTAACATATAACATGGAGCCCTGGTGGCGCAGTCGTTAAGAGCTACAGCTGCTAACCAAAAGGTCGGCAGTTCAAATCCACCAGCTGCTCCCTAGAAACTCTGTGGGGGCAGTTCTGCTCTGTCCTGTAGGGTCTCTATGAGTCAGAATTGACCCGATGGCAATGGGTTTATGCTAATAATACACTATAATAGAAAAACTTCAAAGCTAGGCATGTGTTTCTTGGGCAAATGTCCGTCTTTATGTCCTGTTTAGGAAACCTGCAAACATATTTATCCACAGGCAATAATCATTAGTCAAGTGGAGATACACTGTCCTTTCCCTGGAACACCCTACCCCAGGTGAGCAGATGATGTGACTCACTCCCTTACCTCCATTACATTTTTGCTCCTAAGCACACTTGCCATCAGACCTTCCCCGACTTTAAAATTTCAAACCGGTGCCTCCTGCATTCCCTGCAGTTTTTTCCTACATCTTTTATCATACTGTAAATAGCACACTGTAAACAATTATTTACTTATTCATTTGCTTCTTGTCAATCTCTCACCACCAGAATGTAAGCTCCAGGAGGGCACTATGGGATCTCTAGCACCAGCACGGTGCCTGACAAATAAAAGGCACTCAATAAATACTTCTGTTGAATGAATTAATTACTTCTGACAAACTGCTTTGGAACCTTCCTCCTTGCTTACATGATCATTTTCCAATTACTATAAACATCTGCAATTTATTCTATTCATTATATTATTAAGTACTTCCTTTACCTCATGGTGCTATTGGGATGGCTAAGTGAGAAAGTATAAAAAAAAAAAGCAACTGGCATAGTGCCTAGCATACAGTCATTGTTCAAACAATATTAACTTTTATACAAATTATATGTTAAAAAGTCTATGAAAGGCTTACCACTTGTCTTAAATGTAAAAAGACTTGTAGATAAGTGTCCCCTGAAAGAGAGAGAGGATTTTTTGGTGACCTTCACATAATACATGACGTTCCCATAATTGTCTTGGAACTCTTGCTTTTGTTTTCATTTTACTATTTAAAGAACTAAGAATATTCCATGGCTGAAAATTAGACAACTGAAATTGATCCTTCCTCACTAACCTAAAAAAGGTCTCATTTCTAAACAGAAGAACTTCTGAAATCAGAATGAACGACTTTCTCCTCAAGTATCTAGTACCCAGCTTCACACTTGACCGTACAAAAGTGTCCATGCCATCTTTAAAATAAACATTTTTCATGAAATGAATCAACTCTGTGGCAACTACTTTGGTGAAAGTACACTAAAAGGTATCATTCTCAGAGAATAAGCCTGAAGTTTTTGGGGGTAAACAGCAAAAAAGCTGTAATAGAGATTACATCCACTGATAAGACTACATTTGTGGAAAGAGACAACAGAGAAGCTCAGTATCATCAGTCAGAACAACGCCAGGGTCTAACTGTAGAAGAGACCATGCAAGTTCAAGTTGAAGCTGAAGATAATTAAAACAAGTCCATGAGAGTCAAAATAAGACCTTGAGAATATCCCACCTGAATTTAAAGACCATGTCAAGAACAGATTTCACTCATTGAACATTAATGACCAAAGACGAGTTATAGGATGACATCAAGGACATCATACATGAAGAAAGCAAAAAGCCATTAAAAGGCAAGAAAGAAAGCAAAGACCAAAATGGATGCCAGAAGAGATTCTGAAACTTGCCGTTGAACACAGAGTAGCTAAAGCGAATGGAAGGAGTGACGAAGTAAAAGAGCTCAACAGAAGATTTCAAAG
>NW_004444235.1:782243-783572 GCF_000243295.1 Trichechus manatus latirostris
GAGATGGATCAACACAGTGGCTGCAACAATGAGCTCAAACATAGCAACGACTGTGAGGATGGCACAGGACCAGGCAGTGTTTCGTTCAGTTGTATGTAGGGCCACTATGAGCTGAAACCAACTCAACGGCACCTAACAACAATAGAGATTGAATTTTTGAAAGGAAATCGACATTCTGAGAATAAGTCTCAGTATTAGAATGCAGCATTGGATTTAGACTTCAAAGTAATGCGTGCAGACTATGAGTTGGGCAGAGTGGAGGGATGGGACAAGGCACAGGACTTCAGGAAGTTGGAGAGAGAAAATCCTCATTGTATGCTCTTGTTTTTTAGCACAACACTCACACCAACATAAGAGGATGCGATGTCTTTTACTTTTTTAAAAAAATCTGAAAGATAGAGTTCCCCCAAAGTATTTTTTTTTCTAAAGGCAGAAGAAGAGAAAGGAATGAAAGGATTTGCATAAAATCATCTAGAGGAAACCAAAAGAAGGAAAGGTAGCTGACTCTATACCAGGGGCAGGCAAACATCAGCTCACGCATGGTCTGTTTTTTATCATCAGGGAGTAAAGAATGGTTTTTACAATGCTTAAAAGATTGTAAATAAAAGAAAGCAGAATAAGTAACAGAGACATACGTGATCTGTAAAACCTAAAATATTTACTGTCTGTCCCTTTACAGAGAAAGTGTGCTGAGTCCTCCTCTCCAATGTACAAATCATGCTCTTGCCTTCCGAACGAGAACTATGAACTATGAAGAGAAGCTGGCTGCAAGTAGGCTTAGTATTGTTTTCATGACTTCACATAGCTAAGAGGCAAGGTTTATCAAAAGAGATAGTTAATATCATATTTCTACTCAATATTTACTGATCTATCATCACTTTTCCTGCTTTTTATGCCTATTCCATGCTTTGCAAAACAGAAGAACACCACAAATGCCATAAAAATACATTCTTAAAATATTCTCTTGGGATGAGACGGGGCTCATAATACTACTTCTGATTTTTGTCAAAATTTAATTCATATTCAAAGTATTTCGATTATCCTCAATGCATCTGAATCACATGGGCTGTAATACAGGAACAGAGCAGTTATCTTATGATCTCTAAATTGAAGTAAGGATTTAGCTACAAACTTCCAGACTCCTACCCTAGGCCTTTTCAACACTTAGAAAGGAAGGAAATACATCGTCTGTCCAAATGACTAGCTTTTTGAAGGAGAACACATTAAAGTTTTACCATACTGCTGGTAGTCAGAAAGCTAACTCTCCAATGGACTCAGGCATTGAGCAGGCACAAATGTGAATGTTTAGCATATACAGTCAGCCCTCTG
>NW_004444235.1:784668-786209 GCF_000243295.1 Trichechus manatus latirostris
TTACTGAAAGATGAAAACAAGTAAAAGGGGATATAACACTGTGTCTTCTGGGGAAAAAAGACCAAAAATATCACACATCCATTTTTCGGGTCCATGTAAATGGCATTTGTGGGCCAGGTGAGTCTTAAATTTTCTTTGCCGCTGTTTATAACTCATGTCATGACTTTTACTAGAAATTTATAAGATAAAATTTAGAAATTTTTATTTAGTGCTTTCTGCTGCCCTCCATTAGAAAAGTAATCTTAGGAGTTTTCTCTTTTTTTCCTTCAAATTTCATTTACTGGCTTATAATTTGTAAAAATTCAGATAAATTCAGGACATATAAAAAAGTACACATCACCCATAATCTCACCACCCAGAGAACTACCACTTCCAAAAAAGCCCTTTCAGACCTTTCTCCAACTTTTTTTTTTATTTCATAATAAACAGTAGACACATTTCTACTGCAAAATCTATTTCATCACTTTTTATAGCTATATGATCACATGGGAGTCTCCATGAATAGGAATCAACTCGACGGCAATTAACAAAAACCCTTTACTGATCACATTTAAGTTGTATTTAAAAATGTTCATTCATTTATTCATTTACTCCCTTGCTCACCTACCCATTCATCCACTCAACATATTTAGCTGGATGTCTACATGGCATTTGTTTAGTGCTGTGACAGGTACTGGGTTCACAAAAGTCGACTGAACAAATATGACCTTTGTTTTCATTAAGCTTACGTTCCAGACATTAAACTCATACTCACACAAATAATTACCGGTTTAGATACTGTTATGAAGAAAAGGCACTCTATGAAATAACTAAGAGGAATCTAACTGAATACAAGCAATACAAACTTTCAATAAACTTACTATGCACTACTAGGTAGTCTTCTAAGTGCTTCAGGTAATGCTCACAAGAACTCTATGTAGTACATACTATTTTTACCTCACTTTACAGAAGAGGGAATTGATAAACAGAGAAGTTAAATCATGTGCCCAGCTGACACAGATGGCAAGTGGCAGATGGGCACCAGTTTGTGCTCTTATGCATGGCTCTGCAGTGTCCCAGTCAGGGAATGAGGCTGTAAGGAACAGATGTCTCAGCGGAGAGGTAACGCTGTCACTGGAGCAAGTGGAGGGAAAGGCACACCCATCGGGAGGGAGCGCATACGCGTGAGGCAGGGTGGTATGGTGAGAGTCTGGAACTGTAGATGACCAGTGCAGAGAGAGTGCAGTGAGCAAAGAATAAGGTTAGTTTGAGAGGAAGATACAGAGGTGGGCGAGGGGTGGATCATGTAGAGATCTTGTGGGCTATGGCAAGGAGTCTCGATTATATTTCTAAGTAAAACAGGAAGACACTGAACGATTTTGACACATTACACAAGTAAATTTGATTTATATTTTTAAAAGAGATTATTCTGGCTCCTGGGAAGAGAAGAGAGTACGAGGAATCATGAGTAGATTCTGAGACACCGGTAATCAGATAGTAGAGCAGTTCATCGAGAGGTGGTTAACATTGGAGATGGAGGGTGGAGGGCACAAGACAGTGAC
>NW_004444235.1:791461-792401 GCF_000243295.1 Trichechus manatus latirostris
GTTGGTTGCAAGTCCACACAATGCTGAAAATCCAAAGTATGCCAAAGGTGTAACTCACTGACCTTGTTCTCAAATTCCATGAGGGCTCAAAAGAGTTCCCTATTAGGAAAACAGAAATTCAAAATGGACAGTCACAAAGATAGCCAAGAAGACTGAAGCCAGAGAAACAAAGCCATGATTACAGACTTTGACCTTTATAACTGCACAGAAGCAAAGAAAATAACAGACAAGTTAAACAGAAAATTAAGCTTTAAAATGTGTCCTTCTTGAAGGCTACTCCCAAGAAAACAACCTCTCAGCTGTTACTGCACGACTTCCAGACAAGACCATGAGCTCCGGCAGGATGAATACAGGTCAAAAGTAACCACCTGCTTCAGACTTATACAGCACTGTATACGAAGCTATTATAATCAATGGAATCAATGGAATCGAATTGAGAGTCTAGAAATAAACCTTCACATTTATAGCGAAGTGATTTTCAACAATTTAATGGAGGAAAGAACAGTCTTTCAACAAATGTCACTGGGATAACTGGATATTCACATCAAAAGAATGAAGTTGGGCCCTTATCTCACTCACCACATACAAAAATGAACTCAAAATGGATCTAAATGTAAGAGCTAAAACATAAAACCTTCAGAAGAAAACATAGGAGTAAATCTTTGTGACCCTGGATTAGGCAATGTGTCTTAGATACAACACCAAAAGCACAAGTAAACGAAGAAAAAATAAATAAACTGGAATTTATCAAAATTAAAAACTTGTGCTTCAAAGGACACTATCAAGAAAGTAAAAAGATAACCTATGGAATGGGAGAAAATATTTGCAAATAACTTATCTAATAAGAGTGTGTTGTTGTTGTTAGGTGCCATCGAGTCGGTTTTGACTCCTAGCAACCCTACAGGACAGAGCAGAACTGCCCCATAGGGTTTCCAAGGAG
>NW_004444235.1:793195-797367 GCF_000243295.1 Trichechus manatus latirostris
CTTACTGAGATGGTGACATCTGATTAAAACTCTAAAATAGGTAAGAGAGTGAGGTATGAGGTGTGTGGCTAACTAAGAATAGGCAGAGGGAATTAGAAGCGCAATGGCCCTGAGGTAGAGCACACTCCACATGTCTGAGGGACAGCAACCAGGCTGGAGTGAAGTGACCAAGGGGAAGAAAAGAAAGAGATGAAGTCAGACAAGTAATCCAATAAGATCTTGGAGATAAGGACACGGGCAGAGATGGGACCTTCATTCTAACAGGATGACACTAATCATGGGTTGAGAACAGACCGAAGGGGAGAAAGGGCAGAAACAAAGGCCAGAAAGGAAATCTATTACCACAACTGTGGGGAGAGTTGATGGTAACTTGAAAGGGGTATTATCAGTGGAGGTGCTGAGGTATAGTCAGATTCTTATACACGTACATGTACATTCCGAGAAGTGGCTGACAGATTGAAGATGAAGTCTGAGAGAAAGAGAGGAGTCAAAGACAACTCTAAGGTCTCTGGCCTGACCACTTTGAAAGATGAACTTATTATATGTGAAGCACTTAGGGCAGTGGTTATAATAATAAACACCCATAAAGCACTCATTATCAAGTCTTCTTTATTATGATGGGTCTACTTTAAGCGTCTACCATATAAAGGAGTCCCTGGGTGGCACCAACAGTTAAGTGCTTGACTACTGGCCGAAAAGTTGACAGTTTGAACCCACCCAGAGACACCTCAGAAGATAGGCCTGGCAATCTGCTTCGGAAGGGTCACAGCTTTGAAAATCCTATGGAGCAGTTCCACGCTGCACACATGGGGTCATCACGGGTGGGGAACAACTTGATGGCAACTAACAAACAACAACATAATACCAGAAAATCAAAGATATGCTCAAAGTACAAGGCAGTATGTAATTTACTACAGACTTAACTGAGAAGCTATGCATAGGATTAAAAAAAAAAAATCAAACATTTAATACATATCAAAGAATATTTGTAACACAGATGTTACTACACAAAATACTAAACACATGAGGTACTTCCTTTGAGGCACTGGTGGTTGAGTGGTAGAATTGTCACCTGCCATGCAGGAGATCTGGGTTTGATTCCTGGCCAAGGCATCTCAAGCACAGCCACCATCCGTCAGTGGTGGACTGCATGTTGCTGTGATGCTGAACAAGTTTCAGCAGCACTTCCAGACTAAGACAATCTAGGAAGAAAGGCCTGGTGATCTACTTGTGAAAATCAGCCACTGAAAAACCAATGGATCACAACGATCTGATCCACAACTGATCATGGGGATGTTCCGTTCTGCTGTACATGGGGTAGACACGAGTTGGGGGTGACTAACATTTACTGAACATATACTAACTGGCAGATACTACACTTGGTATTTTTACATGATCTCCTTGCACATACTGAGAGTGGTGATTGATCTCCTTGCACATACTGAGAGTGGTGATTATATCTTATGTTTCTCTTAATAAACAGTACAAGGTCATTTATCCATGGAAGCAGCTAACAATAACAAACTTCATTTGGTGCTCTAAATAAGAAAGAGCTCTAGAGCAGTAGCAAGCAGATGCCCTTAGCAGTTCTGACAAAGGCGACTGGCATTCTTTTTACCTTGTGCAGCCCAAAGTGGAGTCAGCATCTACAGTGTAGATGCTACACTAGTCTTAACAGTCAAGTCCAACTCAAAATGAGTGTAATCACAATCCATATAAAGAGAGTGTCTATGTTTCCCCACTACCTACCTTCCCGAACCCATTGGTTTGGCTTTAACCTTAGAAGGCTTTCTAGAGGAGGTGGGCCTCATGAAAGGCTCTGAAGGTAGGAATATATATAACCTGATAGTGAAGAAAAGTATGAGAGAATATAAAAAGGAAGGTAAACCAATAATTGACAACACGGTAAAAGATTTCAGGGTTTTCTTATTCATGATACTAATATTGGATTTTCTAAGACAGCTCTAAACCTAGTCAGCAATATTACTAGGCAGCATAATTGATACCCTACATAGAGTTTTTTTTTTTTAAGTATAATTTCAAATTTTCCAGTATATAGTAATTGCAAAGGCTAAAGAACTTTATTTCTTGAAGTATTTATCTAAACATGAAATGTTATATAGATCCATACATAATATGATACTTTATAATTAACAAATCAATCAAAAATATCAGCAAATTGGATACTAAGAAATATTTTCGATTGACAGCACTGGCTATTTCTGAGACTGAAGGAGTGTGAAGTATTTAATTTTATATTTTCCTCAATTAATACTCTCAATTTTGTGTTTATGACTGAATTGAAAAGACTCTCAAGCGGTGTCAGTACTCTTCACTCATAAACGTGGGACACCACAGCTGCAGGGTTTAATTTTTGCCCAGTTGAAGCCATTCATTTACTTCTAAAGGAAGTGGAGCCTGAGTGCCTATACTTATTACAATTCAAGAAAGTATAAAGTACTACTTCTTAAGGTCACTGTATTTATTTACCAGAAAGAAACAAAGACATAGGATGAAGCAAGACAATGTATATCTACAATAAACTCCTCTATTTGTTCTAAATTTCTTTAAATAACCAATTTCCCAGAGCCTAATAGAGAATGAAGTCTTGCTTCCACAATTCACACCTTGTTTGTAACTTTACAATTGTGGGTGAGTGGACAGCTACTCTGTTCACATGCTAGAGGATGTGGGATAAGGCTTGTCTTGCTACCGAATTCTCCTGACAGTATTACTTTGTGACCTTGGGGCTAATTCCTTGCTTCCTGGATAGGAATCCAGCATTGATTTATACAGTCGGCCATTCTGTTAAGGAAAATTTACACATATAACATAATTTATTGTGATTCAGAGTCAACTAACATTTATTGAACATATACTAATTGGCAGATACTATTCTAGATATTTTTACATGATCTCCTTTTACATACTGAGAGTAGATTATGTCTTATGCTTCTGTTACTAATATTACAACATCATCCATGGAAGCTGAGCCCACAGAAGGAGCTCAGGAAATTTTTTCTTAGTGAAAATAAATCAATGCTTTCTTATGGATGACGTAGGTATGGCTCTGCAGCCTAAACAATAAGCTATGAAGTGTGATGGGTTATAAGGTACACATGGTTAACTAGGTCAAATCAAACCCTCTCTAAGTCTAAATTCCTATATATTAAAATAATGGATATAAGACATATAACAGTTTGCACATTTTATGACCTACTCAGTATCCAGGACACTAATAAATACATTCACATTAACAAGTAATTGTGAATGAACACAGCCACTGAATAGCACAAGATAACACGAACACACACCTAGTCTTTTCACAGCATTCCTAAAGTAACTAAAAAATTAACCATAGAAAACACTAAAATCATTAAGGTGCTCTTCAGGTTGTTTATCTGCCAGCCTGGAAGAAATGCTGTCTAATAAAAGTTTAAATGCCTCCTGTGTTAGCCGTCTTAAGAGGTTAATTCTTTTTATAAATGCCTTCTCTGCAAAATTGTTAACACTCATTAGAAACTTTGTTCTACAAATTGATACCAAATACCAACATTTTTCTGTAGGTATATTATATCACAAATGCAGACATACATATTCATTTTTGTGCATAACTAAATATATATCTAGAGATATTCATGTGAACTGAGAGTAAAATTCTACTAAATGGCTTAAGGGTTTTAAAATGTTTCCTAGATACAACAATAAGAAAAATTAGGAACACAATATAAAAACTGGAAAAATCCAAACCTAGACAGTTAAGTGCTCACTGCTAAATGAAAGACTGGTGGCTTGAACCCACCAAGTGGCTCTGCAGGAGAAAGACCTGGCAATCTTCTTCTGTAAAGATCACAGCCAAGAAAACCTAATGAGGCAGTTCTACTCTGTCACATGAAGTCATATGAGTTGGAATCAACTCAATGGCACCCAACAACAACAACAAAAAAAACCAAACCACTTGCCTTCCAGCCAATTCTGACTTACAGCGACCCTACAGGACAGAGTAGAAATGCCCCATAGGGTGTCTAGGCAGCAGCTGATGGATTCGAACAGCTCCAAAAAGAACAAGCTAAGTGTAAAACAAAACAATTAAGGTAGTAAACCATCTAATTTCAAAACCAAGAATATTCTCTAGAAAAAAACTAACCAGATAGAGAAATTTGGACTTTATT
>NW_004444235.1:797535-799951 GCF_000243295.1 Trichechus manatus latirostris
CACAAGCCTTAAGCATACTGTCATCAGAGTCTAAGCGGTCAATAGACAATGAATGAACAAGTGCTGATGAATTCCGATTAGAAAGTATGTTAATATATACATTAAATATTTTTATTTCACATGAAATTTTTTAAAAATATACTTTTGGTGAAAGTATACACAGCAATACAGGTTCCCATTCAACAATTTCTACACATACATTGTTTAGTGACATTGGTTACATTCTTCACATTGTGTCAACATTCCGCTCTAGATGTTACACTCCCAGTAACTCAGTCTCACTCCCCCCATTCCCCCCCGCCCCCGGACCTATTCATCTATTCTTTAGAGTAATTGTTGACCATTTGGTCTCAAGGATAATTTTTTAAAAGAGTTCAGTACTCAAGGGTGACCTTCTTTACTTTTTAAGCTTACCTACTCAGTTAAAAGGTGACACACGGGATAGTTTCAGTTCAAGTCTCACATGACATTTTAAACTATTTACTATTTTTTCTCCACAAAAATAAAGGTAAACTTTAGATTAGGCTGACCAAGACAAAATTCTGGAAGGGTGAAATCTAAAGTAATGAAGTATAGTATTTCCTAGGAAACGATGATTTATTTTCTACAATATCAGGACAACCACTTACCAATAGCACATGCACACATACCCACGAGTTTACAGTACATAGAAAATAGATGCTGCCTTTAAGGGCTGGAAGCTTTCAATGCAAATATAGGTATGTCTTCTGAGCTCACTGTTCTGTAATTAAAATTACTTAAAGAGGGATCAGTCAATCAATCAATGCTCAGAATCATCCCAGAAATGTTGAGCTCCTCCTAGAAATCAGCCAATTTTTTTTTTAAATGTTGCAATAGAGATTCAAAACTAGGAATTCCGATTATTCATCTACAAAAGTTTATTTTTCAGGTCCAAAGGTAAATACTACGGTTTTAATTTAGTTTTTGGAATGAAAATGTTAGGACCTCTGAACGGCTAGTATCACGGACTGGATTGTGTCCCCCAAAAATACATGTTGTAAATCCTAACCTCTATACCTGTGGTTATAATTCCATTTGGAAACGGGTTGTCTTGTTATGTTAATGAGGCAGGATCAGTGTAGGGTGTATCTTGAGTCTGTCTCTTTTGAGATATGAGATTAAACAAGTAAGCAAAGCAGAGGTGGGAGAAGAGAGATGCCAAGCCCCATTAAGATCGCCCAGGAGCAGAAGCTCAAAGAAACAAGGACCTTCCTCCACAGCCGACAGAGAAAGCCTTCCCCTAGAGCCAATACCCTGAATTCAGACTTCTAGCCTCCTAAACTGTGAGAGAATAAATTTCTGTTTCTTAAAGCCACCCACTTGTATTTTTGTTATAGCAGCACTAGATAATGAAGACAGTTGGTTCTGCCTCTCTCAATAAGACTAGCAGTAACTTGAGAGTTTCCCTCTATAAAACTTCTAAACAGTGGCTGCTAATAAGATGTCCAAGATCCCTGTAGGGTTCATAAACATTTTTAATTTTTCAGGAAGTCTAGTTGGAATTATACCAGCTCACAGTAGGCTATCAGTCCTCTCATAATGACTGGAAGTGTTAATATTTATTGCTACTGAAAGGTAAACTTTTCTTTTTACTAGAAGATGCAATCTTTCAAAAATGAGGTTTATAGGTGAAAATTAAAAGAGATAGGTGGTAGTTAAAAAAAAGTTGGCAATTACTACTCAAAGTCATTAAAATAACAGAGAGGAATAAAACCATAAAGGTCACAAAAACTGGAAACCAAAATGGATGAGGACCCCAGGTGCAGTTCCCTAGACACAGCTGAGAGATTACAGTAGTTCAGAGCTTCATCCAAGGGGGTTTCCTCATGCCTCCTTGCTACAAACTAAACTCAAGTAGGACGAATCCTAACGTTTTGAAATGTTTCGTTTTTGAAGAAATGTCTGATTCTTAAGTCTCTAAAAATGGACGTAATTCTAGAGTTGTATGTACCACAAGACCTCTTAATTCAATCATGTATCATCCGGTTTCCTCTAACTGCTTCTCTACTGGCCTCTGTCCATTTATTCTTACCTCTCTTCCACCCATTCTCCACAGAGCAGGGAAGAACATAAGCACAAACAAAAATGTAAATCCAGTCATATCATTATTCTGCTTTCACTGCCTCCAAGTACTCGTATTTTCTAACCTTCGTATTTTCTACCAGACCCTGAATAATGTCACCTACTCACCCACACTCACTCCACTCCAGCTCTGCTGGCTTTTCTTCTAGCTTCCCCAAAGCTCCTTTCTATCAGCAGGCCTTTGCACCTGCTGTTGCCTTCCCTAGAATGTTTCCCTTCCTTGTCTGCTTGGAATCTCCAACTCATCCTAGAGTTCTCAGCTTAAAGGTGACTTCCTCAGAAAACCTTTGCTCTTTCCTAACCTCCCACTCCT
>NW_004444235.1:801835-802959 GCF_000243295.1 Trichechus manatus latirostris
AATTAGAAACATAGTAACAATTAAAAATCACATTACTCTGGAGAAAAAAATGTAATGCCAAGTAATAGCTATCCAAATAGCTCAAACAAAAAAACAATACAGGTATCACTGACTTTATGAAGATTCAGCTTTCTGTGAAAGACATATGTAGTCTTTAAAACAAGAAATTTTTACAAATTTATCTTATAAAGCATTTCTAGCAGGCAGGCGACTCACAAGCGAATTGATAAACAATCAGTATTCTTAACATACTCATCAGGCTCCCCTAGATCCCCGATCTCAGGATTGTTGGGTTTTTGGCTAACTCTTTCTGGTGACTATGTCCAGTACCACAGCTGTAACTATGATCTGACAACTCACAAATGTATACCTCTATCCAGGAGCCTTTTCCTTGAACTTCAGATGCACATATTCACTGCCTACCAGATTTCAACCCTTTAATGTCTAGTCAAAACCAAACCCACTGCTGTTGAGTTGATTCCGACTCATACTGACCCTACAGGAAAGTGTAGAATTGCCCCCACAGGGTTTCCAAGGCTATAATCTTTACAGAAGCAGACTGCCACATCTTTCTGCCATGGAGCAGCTGACAGGTTGAAACTGCTGACCTTTTTGGTTAGCAGCTAAGCACTTAACCACTATTCCACCAGGGCTCCTTAATGTCTAGTAGACATCTCAAAACTAGCATGTCCCCAGTACAGATCTAAGTTTGATGGGATAAAGAGGGAAGGAGAAAAACAGAGTAAGATGTCCACCGATAAATAATAAAAATGGATTTTTTTATGTGATTGGTAACTTGTCTGATAAATTCTGAATATGGAATTCCAAAAATATTTTAAGCTGTGGCAGCATCACTTGAATGGTATTGTGGACTTCCAGCGGTATCATTTTCAAGGACAACACTTGATCTTGTAAGTAGAAAATCCCAATGCATGTACAAAAAAACTACTAGAACTACTTAAGAGAGTCTCCATATACTAACAACAAACAATATGAAATGAAATTAAGAAAACTCCACTCAAAATAGTATCATAAAGATTAATATACTTATGGATAAGTTTTTAAAAAGAAATCCAAAACCAGTACACTGAAAAAATAAAAAAATACTGCTGAGAAAAATTAAA
>NW_004444235.1:804994-806870 GCF_000243295.1 Trichechus manatus latirostris
CACTATGAGTCAGAATTGACTTGATGGCAACGGGTTTGATTTTGGTTTTTTATAGAGATAAAAATTATGTTCTATTCTACATAACATTTGTTTCAAACCTTTTTATTTTTTAAACCCTTACCTTTAGTATGCTAAGTTCAGTATTTCTGTCCTGTAGTCTGATTGGCCTTACATAAATTGATGCAGAAAAGCCCTTCGACTTTTTATTCTTATAAGACACAGAGAACAACTGTTATGTCCGGCAGAGAACTGTATCCATAATCTTAAAATTGACAGTATTACCCTTTGATCATTACAGAGAACTTTTAGGAAAAGCTTTAAAGAAACCTAATCTAAAAGGATCTTAAGGAATTGTAATGGGTTTCCTTTGTTACGTAAATGAGACAGAATTAGTGTAGGGTGTGTCTTAAATCAATCTCTTTCGAGACAAAAAAGAGATTAAGCAGGCAAGCAAGAGAAGCAGAGATGGGGAGAAGAGATGCCAAGGCACGTGGAGATCGCTGAAGGAGAGACTGGGACCTTCCTCCAGAGACGGCAGAAAGAGTCTTCCCATGATGCCAGCACCCTGAGTTTGGACATCTAGCCTCCTAAGCTATGAGAGGATAAATTTCTGTCTGTTAAAGCCACGCACTTGTGGTATTTCTGTTACAGCAGCGCTAGGTAATTAAAATAGGAATGTACAATTTTAGTGAAACAAAAATCTCAATTCAAAAGCAAAGAACATTAGAACATTCAGTCTATAGCATATTGATTTATTTAGCATTTAATAAATAAATACCAAACAACAAGGCACATATATGACCTAGGTGCCATGGATGCTCGATATAAAATGCATGTCTTGCTCATCCTTTTCTTTTTAAAAAACATCTCATACGAAAAAAGGGCACCTTATATTTCTAAATATTGAATGCAATTTAAATATAGCTATCAATATTGTTAACATTCAAGCAAGATAACATACCATCAAAGAACCCTACAATAGTCATTATCTGCATATACAGAAAGAAAAGATGATTAAATCCTCAGACTAGTTTCCTGATACTAAGTAACTCAGAAATAGCCAGTACACATAAGACAAATATTATTAAATAGTATATTATTTACAAATACAAAATATTTAAAAATAATGACCTAATATTAAAAACAAGTAATACATATTTCATGTTATTATAAATACTATTGCAAATATTGGATATATTATTAGAAGCTATATAATTTGTTAGTTTGTTGCTGCTGTTGTTGTTAGATGCCATCAAGTCAGTTCTGACTCACAGCGACCCCATGTACAACAGAACAAAACAATACCCGGTCCTGTGCCATCCTCACAATTGTTGTTATGCATGAGCCCTTTGTTGCGGTCACTGAGTCTAGGGTCTTTCTCTTTTTCACTGACCCTCTACTTTACCAAGTATGATGTCCTTCTCCAGGGACTGGTCCCTCTTGATAACATGTCCAAAGTAAGTGCAAAGCCCAAATGTGTGCAGAGTCACTGTCTATTACATTAAATCTTCAGGCCATTGGGAATAGGTAATGGCAAAAGAAAATATATAAAGAGAATATTTACATAAGCCAGTTGACTTGTAAAAGTGAATAACAGTTTCATCTGGGCTCATCAGCACTAGCCGTTCTTTGCCATTTAAGGATCTATACACGTGATTTTATTATAAGCCCAAATAAGATACTTAGTACAAATACTGTCTTTTCAGATACTTTTAGGTACAAACCAAAAAGATCATTTTTAAAGACTACTTACCATGCCATTCAAAGGTGTTTTTACTTTATAAAAGTCTACCATGTGTACTGATACTAGGGAATTCTGAATTATTAGACTTAACAGAATAAGTACTCTAACAAAATAAATAATTTGACAAAAATA
>NW_004444235.1:808456-809556 GCF_000243295.1 Trichechus manatus latirostris
ACAGAGAAACTGTAGACAAACTAGAAGCTAAACAAGGTGAGCAGAATATGAACTGAACCTAAGGAGAGAACGTGCAGGAGGGCAGGCGAGAGCCCTAGGAAGGCAGGCGAGAGCCCTAGGAATCCAAGTGACCATAGAGCAGGGAGGGAGCCAGAAAAAAGGGACAAAACTACTCAACAGCAGCAGTCCCTGATCATTTGGCAGTGGTGCTCATGGAGTGAAGAATCCTTGGAGTAGCAGCTAGAGATACTCCAACTGACCAGACTCTGGACAGTCCCCCTTCCTCGCATTTGGTTGGGACTGGGTCCTGATTGTCAGCTACACTGTGGGGAGTGCCCTGGTGTCCATGCCAGAGACTGGGGGTACACGCTCCCCCCTCCCTTCATCTCCACCCTCCAGGTGACCAGCAATGTGCTCCTCTCACCATCACTCAGTGATCCGCAGCGCACACTCCCATGCCATTGGACCAGGAACTGGAGGCTTGTGCCCACCCCACCCACCCCCACGCTGCCCCATGCACTCGGCAATCCACAGTTCGCCCTCCTACACCATTGGGACCTGCGACCAGAGGCTCACATCTGCCTCACTCACCCCCACCTGGTTATCAGTGACATGCACTCCCACCGCCAGACCGGTGACTGGAGGTGCAAGACCTCCCCCTCCCCTGCCCACCTGGCAACTGGCAGTGCAAACTTCTGTGCCGCGCACCCAATGACCGATGACCTGTGCACCCTCATCCCAACCACCTAGCAACTGGCAGTGCATACACACAAAATCCAACACAGTGATCAGTGACAACACTCCCTGCACCCTCACCTGGATACTGGCCAGACACAGACACATCACCTCATCAGCAATGCCAGTCACATCCTGACAGGTGCCTTTGCCAAATGATGAGCAGGAGATCCTAGTGACCACATCCAACCTCCACCAGGCTACAATGTCACACATCCCACAAAGACAGTGCTGTAAGCCGTCTGCACTTGCACTGAAACCCCTTGATACCCAACCACTTACTGAGACGTCAATTTGTGCACATACAGCAGGCTTATCCCATCAATTTGGGCAGCATTCCCTCATAGCTGATATGAGGACATCCT
>NW_004444235.1:810293-811280 GCF_000243295.1 Trichechus manatus latirostris
AAAAATAATGAAAAAAAATGAAGAAAGCCTGAGTTATGTGGGACACTATTTATACGTAATAGGAATAATTCACGCATAACAGGAATAATTTATGCATAATAGGAATTCCAGAACACAAGGAGAAAAAAAAACTACAGAGAGAATTTTCGAAGATTTATTGACAGAAAACTTCCCTAATATCATGAAAGATGAGGTTTCCATCCAAGAAGCTCAACAAACCCCATACAGGATAGCTCCCAAAAGAAAGACATCAAGACAAATAATCAAATTTTCCAAAACCAAAGAAAGAATTCTGAGAGCAACTCCTGAAAAATGAAATATCACTTAAAAAGGGGCACCAATAAGACTAACTACTGATTTCTTGGCAGAAATCACACAGGCAAGAAGGCAATGGGATAGCATATAAAAAACTCTGAGTGAAAAGAACTGCCAACCAAGAATCATATATCCAGCAAAAGTGTCTTTCAAGTATGATGGCAAAACTAGGACGTTCTCAAATAAAAAGAAATTGAGGGAATTTCTAAAAACCACACCAATCTTACAAGAAATATTAAAGACAGTCCTTCGGAGAAAGAACCAAGGACATCACATAACAACTTGAGTTTAAGACATGTGACAACATCACCCAGATACCATTCCAGATAGAGTTACCAAAAGTAAAATTAAACTGCCAAACTGAAAGCAGGGAAATGGAGATGTAAATCTGTAAATGACAGAAACTTCAAATCAAAAAGAGGGAATAAATGATGTACTTATACAACTTCCATACGGAGAAGAAGTCAAAGCAATATCAAGATATAACAAACTGTTTCCAACTCAGGAAGATGAAGGTAAATTTCAGAGTAAACACAAAGAAAATTAATAAATCTACTCACCAAAATGGAGCCCTGGTGGCACAGTGGTTAAGAGCTTGGCTGCTAACCAAAAGGTCGGCAGTTCAAATCCACCAGATGCTCCTTGGAAACGCTATGGGACAGTTCTACTCTG
>NW_004444235.1:812207-814366 GCF_000243295.1 Trichechus manatus latirostris
AAAAAAAACAGAAAGAAAAAGTAAAGCAAACTCTGCCTAGTCCCTTATGCCCTAAAACGTAGAAGGAAAAAAACTTACATAAACTAGACTCAGATGAAAAATCCTTAAGAGAAAATTGAGATTCCAGGGACCGCTAGCAAACTGGATGCCACTGATTGAAAGGAACGTCCCTGCAAAGCCAGAGTATATTTCTAGAAAGTCAGTGATCCGTGTGATGGGCTAACACATTGGAGAAAGCAGAGAATGGCAGGAAGGGGGGATAATTAACCCTAATGCAGTCACATTTGGAAGATTATGAGCTAACATTGACATCTCTGCTCTTGTTAGGAGCTTTCTGCTGCCTTTGCACAGTACGGGCCTCACCTTCTTTGGGCCATTTGCAGTCACCTCTGAAGTGGACAGTTGCTCTAATTCCCCTTTTAGGTTGCATCAAAAGAAGCACAAAGTGAAACTGGTCCAAGGGGGACATTCTCTGTTCCACTGGACTTATTCATGAAAAGGAACTGTGAAAATATTCTTGGTAGGAGCTGACACAGCATCTGAAACCCATCACGTAAACATTTATCTCCTTTATCAGCATAAGTTAAACATATCAGGCACGAGGCTTGCTGACAGGGAGAACAATGCCAAGCCTATTCCATCGTTACATGCATTTCTGTCTCACTACCATTTTCATAGTAAATTTAGTCCTCTTCCTGGGAGAAATAGTGCTTTTGATCAGGCTTTTAAGCAGAGTGATCTGTGGTGATATCTGTATGACTGGGACACAAGGTAAAATTTAGCACAGTAAGATCTCAATCAGGAAACTTGGTCAGCCTCTTCCCTTGTATTTCTCAGACTATCTCCTTCTCCTTCCACTTGAATATAGTCTGTCTCAGAGCCTTCCTCTTCCAGAAGTCCTCCTTGACTTAAATGGATGTGACAGAAATAAATACACCATGAGATATTTATGCAAATGAAAACTAGGCATTAGAAAGAACATGGCGCTGTTAGTTTTTTATGTTCTGGACACATTATTGAGTAAAATCAAGTTAGAGAAAAAAATTTTTATTCTCAGTTCAGCTTACGATCAGCTGTGCTTTAAAATCCCTCCACTCTTAGAAAGAAACTCCCCTGGGCCTGTTACTGACAGCATTGTGGAGAAGCTTGTAAGTCTTGGAAGACCATCTCTTCTTGGAAGCCTTCCATATTTATGAAGAATTGAGGACTACTGTCCATGTAATGTACAGTTTACCTGACAAATCGAAGAAAGATGGACCTGAAATATTTATGGACCAAAAACTATTACTTTCTAACATTTCTAGTTGCCTAAGACTTTGTCCCAAGCTCTTCTGATAGTCAGTCGTTGTCAAAGGGCTTATGTAACAGATGGTCCAGAACACCAGTTCTGGTCTAGTGCTTCAGGCTTATAGTCAGATGATGACGCTAAGGTCATGGTCATTCTCTGAATGAGCCACCAGAATCATTCTGTATGTGACCACACCCAAGCTAACCGTCTTGGAGATGTTTGCAAAGTCATCTCCACTAAAGAGGAAATCTCAAAGTATATAGCATATACATGTTACCTTGATATATATTCATATACACACATAATGCATACATGCTGTAACAGTGAGGAGTTTGAAGCAGTGAAAATGTCAGTTCATAGGAAAATGGCTACATAAATGATCGATATAATGTAATGTCATGCTACCATTAAGAACACTACTTATGGAAAATTTGGTGATCCTGGAGAATGCTTATGCCAATTTATTTTAACATTTCTTTAATTGCAAAATTAGTATATGTTTATTGTAAAAAAGAAAATGAAAGTATCTAAGCTTCATAGAGAATATATATCCTTTGACCCCCTCATTCCACTCACTAGGGATAACCATTATTAAAACTTTGTTATGTGTTTTTCCATCCTGTTATAAAAACATACATGCATGTTACGGTTTTTTTTCTTACAAAAATGAGATGATATTATATGTATTTTTTTCTCTAACTTGATTTTACTCAATAATGTGTCTAGAACATAGAAAACTAACAATGTCATGTTCTTTCTATTTTTTCCCATACAAAAAATTTATACATTCTTGTGACTCTAACTGCTCTCACCATACTGTGACAGCACACTCCTCCCTTCCACCCCCGATTCCCCATGTCCATTCAACCAG
>NW_004444235.1:816141-817394 GCF_000243295.1 Trichechus manatus latirostris
ACGATCATTAGCCATTAGAGAAATGCAGATCAAAACTACAACGAGATATCATCTCACCCCAACAAGGCTAGCATTAATGCAAAAAACACAAAATAATAAATGTTGGAGAGGTTGTGGAGTGAATGGAACACTTACACATTGTTGGTGAGAATTTAAATGGTACAACCACTTTGGAAATCGATTTGGCGCTTCCTTAAAAAGCTAGAAGTACCATACGATCCAGCTATCCCGTTCCTTGGAATATATCCTAGAGAAATAAGAGCTGTTACATGAATAGATATATGCACACCCATGTTCACTGCAGCACTGTTCACAATACAATGTGGAAATTATTGAACAACATCATCAACAGCACACACAAGTAAAATTTTGCTGAAGATCATTCAAAAGTGGTTGCAGCAGTACATCGACAGGGAACTTCCAGAAATTCAAATCAGACTGAGAAGAGGACTTAGGACAAGGGATATCACTGTTGATGTCAGATAGATCCTGGCTGAAATCAGAGAATACCAGAAAGATGTTTACCTGTGTTTTATTGACTATGCAAAGGCATTCAACTATGTAAATCATAACAAATTATGGATAACACTGTGAAAAATGTGAATTTCAGAACACTTAATTGCGATCATGAAGGACCTGTACTTAGACCAAGAGGCAGTCATAAGAACAGGAAAGTGTGCATGGAAGGCAAGAATTCCACCACTGAACAACCAACGCCTTATGTATATGTGTAACTTTAATAAAAATAAAAACATAAAAAAAACTAAAACTTTGAAGTTCATGGAAGATAACATAGGGTCAAAACTATGGGACCTAATTTTTGGCGTAGTCTATCAAAACTAAAAATGCACTAACGACAGAAGATAAATTAGATAACTGGAGCCTCCTAAAAATTAAATACTTGTGCTCATCAAAAGACTCTACCAAGAGAGTAAAAAGAAAATCTACAGACTGGGAAAAAAATATTCAGCAATGACATATCTGATAAGGGTCTAATCTCTAAAATATATAGAAAAACTCAACAACAAAAAGACAAATAATCCATTAAAAAAATGGGCAAAGGACATGAACAGACACGTCACCAAAGAGGACATTCAGAAGGTCAACAAATAACATGAAAAGATGTTTCTGATTATTAGCCACTAGAGAGATGCAAATCAAAACTACAATGAGGTACTGTCATGGATTGAATTGTATCCCCCAAAAATACATGTATCAATTTGGCTAGGCCATGATTCCCAGTATTGTGTGAT
>NW_004444235.1:817782-825200 GCF_000243295.1 Trichechus manatus latirostris
TTCTTGCAAAAGTGGCAATGGTCAAAAAAATAGACAACAACAAATGCTGGTGAGGTTGTGGGGGCATTAGAACTCTTATACATTGCTGGTCAGATTGTAAAATGGTACAATCTTTATGGAAAAGTGTATGTCTCTTCCTCAAAAAGCTAGAAACAGAAATACCTTATGATCCAACAATCCCATTCCTGGGTATATATTGTAAAGATATAAGAGCAGTGACACAAATAGACATATGTACACCTATGTTCATTGCAGCATTATTCACAACAGCAAAAAGATGGAAACAACCTAAGTGCCCATCAACAGATGAATGGATAAACAAATTGTGATACATATATTCGATGGAATACTATGCAACTATAAAGAATAATGAGGAGTCTGTGAAATACAACATGGATGAATCTGGAGGACATTATGCTGAGTGAAATAAGTCAATCACAGAAAGGCAAATAGTGTATGGTCCCACTATTATAAAAAGTCAAGAATAGATATACATACAGAAAGCAATGTACTGTTACCAGGGATGGAAGGAGGAGGGAAAGAGAATCACTTTCTAGATAGTAGACACCTGTTACTTTTGGTGATGGGAAAGGCAACTCCAAACATGGGTGAAGTCAGCACAACCTAACCAATGTAAATAAAGACACTAAGAAGTACATGAGAAAAAGGGACATTTTTGGTAAATGCTATAACATATATCATTTTGCAACAACAGTAAAAACAACCAAAACATATGTGTGTGGTTACGTAGGTAGGTATGGATGCATAAACATATATAGAAAGGCATATGTGAATAAATGTATGTACATGTACAGGGGTATCTGTAGGCATATGCATATACACGTTTGCGTGAACTGCATATATATCCACATATATAACAAACCACATAGGAGGCACAGTTATGGAGGCTTCCTAGACATATCCAAACAACTTGTGGGATTGGCTTACTGGGTTAAAAAGCTTGGGACTATAGTCTCAGGGTACAACGTAGTTAATTGGCATAAAATAGTTCACAATGATAATGTTCTACGTCCTAGTTTGGTGAGTAGCATCTGGGGTCTTAAAAGCTTGTAAGCGCCTAACTAAAATACAATTATTGGTCTCTACTCATATGGAGCAAAAGAGAATGAAGGAAATCAAAGAAGAAACTAGTCCACGGGACTAACAGCCCATAAGAACCACAGCCTCTTCTAACCTGAGACCAGAAGAACTAGATGGTGCCCAGCTACCACTACCACCCATTCTGACCAAGGACACAATAGAAAGTGTGTCCAAAAACCAAAACCAAACCGGTTGCTGTCAAGTCGATTCCAACTCACAGTGACCGTACAGGACGGAGTAGAACTTGCCCCATACGGTTTCCAAGGAGCAGATGGTGGATTCAAACTGCTGACCTTTTGGTTAGCAGCCGAGCTCTTAACCATTACGCCACCATGGGAGAAAAATGTAAAGAAACCTCAAATTCCTAAAAAAGGCCAGACCTACTGGACCCATAGAGACTAGAGGTACCCCCAAGACTACTGCCCTAAGATACCTTTCGAACTTGGAATTGAAGCTATTTCTGCAGGCCACCTTTCAGCCAAATAACAGACTGGCATATAAAATAAACAATATCAACCATGAGTAATGTACTCCCTTAAGCAATTAACTATATGAGGCCAAACGGTCAACATTTACCTGAAAGCAATAAGAAGGCAAGGAGGGGAAGTGAAGTTAGATCAATGGAAACAGAACAAACAGAATGGAAATAGTGAGAATGCTAACATGTTTAAAAAACTGTAACCAATGGCATAAACCAATTTATATAAATATTGTTAAGGGGAACCTAATTTGGTGTGTAAACCTTCACCTAAAACACAATATTATTAAAAAAAAAATAGCATATGGGTATAGGTAGAAATTGACAAATATAAAAGTTAATCAAGTATCACAATTACCATGAAACCTATAAAACACTGGTTTACAGTCTAAAAGAATCCATGCTCCAGGAAAATAAAAATGTTTTAAAAAATCATTAGTCATCAGGGAAATGCAAATCAAAATCACAATTAGATACCACTTCACATCCACTAGAATGGCTAGAATCAGATAACAACACGCATTGGCAAGGATGTGGAGAAACTGTAACTCTCATACACTGCTGGTGGGATTGTAAAATGGTGTAGTCAGTTTAGAAAACAGACTGGCCTTCCTCAAAAGGTTAAAAATAGTATTACTATAAACCCGTTGCCATTGAGTTGATTGCAACTCATAGTGACCCTATAGGACAGAGCAGAACTGCCCCGTAGGGTTTCCAAGAAGCAACCAGTTAATTCAAACTGCCCAACTTTTTGGTTAACAGCCAAATGGTTAACCACTGTGCCACCATGGGACTCAGTAATTTCATTCCTTGGTATATACCCAAGAAAAATAAACACAAATGTCCATAAAAAACTTGTACATGCATGTTCACAGCAGCATTATTCATAATAGCCAGAAAGTGCAAAGAAATCAAATGTTTATCAACCAATAAATGGATAAATATAATGTGGTAAATTCTTGCAATGGATTATTATTTGTCAGTAAAAAGCAATGAAGTAGTGATACATGCTACAATATGGATGAACCTTGAAAACACATTAAGTGAAATAATCCAGTCACAAAATGTCAATATTGTATAATTCCATTCATATGAACTGCCTAAAATAGGTAAATCTATAGAACAGAAAGTAGATTAGTGGCTGTCTATGGCTGAGAGCGGAGGGGAGTGATAATGGCGAGAAACTGATTTCTTCATAGGTTTCTTTGTAAGGTGATGAAAATGTTCTAAAATTAGATCATGATGACTGTTGTACAATTCTGTGAACAAACTAAAAACCACTAAATTGTACAGTGAATTTCATGGTATGTGAATTGTGTCTCAATAAAGCTGTTAAAAAATTAAGGGCACAGTAAAGAGATAACTTGCACTTGATGCTTTTTTATAAGCTAGGATCACCATGGTGCCTTACTTGCAAACCTTCTTCATGAACTCTAGGATGTCAAGTTGGCTAGGTGCTGAGTAAACCTGAAAGTGGCTCACAGGCTCATGCTCAGTTTCCTGGGCACAAATTAACAACAGTTAAAGATGGAAAATAAAGGTTGTCACCCAACCATGCAAAACACATGCCCCAACCCAGCAGGAAATCTGCCTGCAAGTGAGGAATTCAATGCTCAGTACCCTGCTTCAGGAGAATGGCTGAAATGACTGTGGAAGGGTTTAAGCATGTCATGGGGAGGTGCCAGGGTAACACTTTACCACCCTGCATCCTGGGCGACCAGGCATACATGCCTACCAAGAAGTGGTGATTAACCTGAAAGTACAATACTGTCTTTCGGAAACAGAGGGAGGTGTGAGAACTGAGAAGATGGCCTATCCATAAAAACCAAAACCAAAGCCCTTGCCATCAAGTCGAGTCAAACTCATAGCAACCCTACAGGACACAACAGAAGTGCCCCATAGAGTTTCCAAGGAGTGGCTGGTGGATTCAAATTGCTGACCTTCTGGTTAGGAGCTATAGCTCTTAATCACTGTGCCACCAGGGCTCCAGCCTATCTATAGTCGGCTAAAAGAGGAAACACATGTCTCCTGCCATTTGGGGAAGGAAAGACTTTAACTCTCCATAGGAAGAGATGCAACATATAGCTGGGTCATATGGAGGGGCTGGATCGTGGAGGGGATGCCATGCAGCGGTTAGTCAATAACAAAGGAAACTTGAACAGTGTTTATTTCAAGGCAGACTTATTACCATTTTTTTCTGTTTATAAATGCTTGAAAATATCTATAACCTTTAGAAAATGTCCATATCAACCATAATTTTTTGCTAGATAATGAACAGCAACAGATTAAACTCTGGAAGATGTTCAATGGAAATACTGTACTTTTATGCAAATAATGTGCACCCTCTACGTTTGTTTGCCAACCGCACCCTCCCCCCACGAGGTATTTTCATAAGCGCTGCTATGCCAGTTTTTTTACATGATGCTATAAAAAAATGAGCATAGTGTGCTTACAAAAATACCTTGTGGCGGGGAGGGTGCGATTGGCAAACAAACGTAGAAGGTGAGCATTATTTGCATAAAAAATACAGCATTCTATATTTTAAAGAGATGAGAGATCCATGTGATTCAGATAAACAAGAGATAATTTTAATACTGTCATAAAATTGAAGAAATCTGATTTATGTTCTCAACTAAATGAAAGATCATTCAGCCTGTTGAGAGGTGAGCCATGGAACAACGCTCCTCTTAGAAATTTGTAACTTACATAGATAGGGTAGGGGTAGGGAGCTGTGTGCTAGAGTAAAGCACATCAACTCTGTCCACTGCCAACAGATGGAGGTGGAGGTTGATTAGAAAGCATCACTTTTAATTCACAAAAAAAAAAATTTATGAACAGTTTTTTAGAACCTAAGTACAGGAGCACTTCCAGTCTCAAAAATAGAACATGGCAAGCATCTTAGGCATCTAGTGCTGCTATAACAGAGATACCACAAGCGGATGGCTTTAACAAAGAGAAGTTTATTCTCTCACAGTCCAGTAGGCTACAAGTCCAAATTCAGGGCGTCAGCTCCAGGGGAACGCTTTCTCTGTCGGCTCTGGAGGAAGGTCCGTGTCATCAAACTTCTCTTGGTCTGGAAGCTTCTCTGCACAGGAACTTCAGGTCCAAAGGACATGCACTGCTCCCAGCATTGCTTTCTTGGTGGTATGAGGTTCCCATGGATCCCTACTCGCTTCTCTCTTTTATATCTCAAAAGAGATTGGATTAAGACACTATCTAAACTTGTAAACCTCATCAGTATAACCTCATCATAGTGATAGAGTTTATAACACCTAAGAAAATCACATATAACCTCATCATAGTGATAGAGTTTAAACACATCAGATTACACAATCATACAATACTGGGAATCATGACCCAGCCAAGTTGACAGATATTTTGGGGGGACACAATTCAATCCATGACAGCAAGTAAATGCATGAGACTAAATGGGCAGCTTCTGTCCAGAGGAAAGATGAGAAGGCAGAGAGGGTTAGGAGCTGGTTGAATGGACACAGGGAAATCAGGGGTGGAAAGGAGGAGTGTGCCGTCACAGTTTAGGGAGAGCAATTAGGGTCACATAATGGTGTGTGTATAAATTTATGTATGAGAGACTAACTTGAATTGTAAACTTTCACTTAAACTACAAAAAGAAAAAAAGAAAATTGAAGAGAAAAAAAACAAAGCATGGAATTCTCAAAGGAATTCATACACTGAACATATATTAGTGAGCCCCTGAATATCCAGGCACTGAGCTAAGTAGTTGCTGGGGATACAGTGATGAAGCTAGACAGGTAATATTGCCCTTAGGAATCATGGTGTCATGGGACAGGGAAAATGCATAGTTGAAGCCTCTGAAGTACAGAATAGGCCATTATAATGCCAGAAAAATCTTTAGAATAGATTTTATCATAAAATAACATCCATCAATACAGTTTTTCTTTAGAAATCAGGTTTTGACGCTCATTGCCTTGTGCTTGGTGGGCCAGAGTGAGCTGGAGTTGCAACATTTAACCTCCTGACTTGGAATGATTTAGTGCTCTCTTTTTGAATGACTAACATGTCTTCCCACAATGATTAATAGAATGTTCATAGCAGGCTACTATAAAAGCCAGAAACTGGTTATATGGTGGATATACCGTGGACTTACCCACTTCCTTACTGTTGGAAATTTAGGTTGCTTCTAACTTTTCTCTATAATGAGTAATGTTGCATAAACATCTTCCTAACACAGCTTCTATCTTTTGAAATATTTCCTCAGGAGTGATTTTCTTTAATAGCATTACGAGGTCAACTAACATAAACATTCTCATGATTTTTTATACTTCCAGACCACTACCCAATAAGCTATACCAAGTAATTCATCCTAAATTTTTAAAAAGTACCAGTGTCACCATATCCATGCCAAGACCCACTCCCCCCTGCAACTGCCATCAAGTCGATTCCAACTCATAGCAACACTATAGGACAGAGTACAACTGCCCCATAGGGTTTTCAACACTGTAAATCTTTACAGAAGCAGACTGCTACATCTTTCTCCTGTGGAGCAGCTGGTGGGCTCGAACTGCTGACCTTTCGGTTAGCAGCCAAGTTGTTTAACCACTGCACAACAGGGCTCCTTCATGCCAAGACAAAATATTATAATTTTTATATTTTTCACTAATCCAAATGTCACGGAGAGAAAGTACTTAGTTTTAAAATTTCGCATTTCTTTGATTATAAACATAGCTGCCTCCTCCAATACCCTTTTTCAGAATGGCAGTACATGAGTTTTTATCACTATCCATGATGGTGACCAAAGAGTCTTGAATTATATATATATATATATAGCATTCAAATGGACCAAAATATCCACAAAGTAATAGAAATCCTTTCCATCAAATTTTTCTGAGTGGGCTTTCCTTCTCTCTTTCATAAGTGAAACTTCTATTTTAATTGAGAGCATTAAGACTTATCTTCTAGAAACCCAGCAAACTTTGAGTAGAAGAGAGCTTCATATTCTGTTTATATTTCTTAATAAAACCTCTTGAAAAGGTGGTGATTCAAGTTCCTGGCTCTTATTAAGTTGACAGCTTCTTTCAGGATAGCTGGCTGAGTCTCAGATGCCAAGTATGCTGATGTAAAAAGCAATGAGTCACAATAATATGTGTAGACTTCAGCAAAGCAGTAAAACCAGATGTGTTGCCAAGCATCACAAGTGTGCCATATATAGCATACCAAGATCCTTCTTTCAAAGCTTTTGTGGAAACAATAAACTTTTCACCATTTAGGAGATGCCAAAGGCTTTTAATATTTTCTATAAGGGCTCACAAACAGGAATTCATGGATGGTATCTGGATCATGTAGTAGAGTGAGTTTCAACCAGTTGCACGTTGATGAGAAACGGGACAACTGTCAACTTCTCATTGACCCACCTCAAAACATTTAGAGGAAACATTTTGGAGTGATGACATCATTGAACAGAGACAAAGCTTCAATATTTTTTCTCTGTTCTGGCCACAAGCCAGCCTGACCATTCCTGCTCAACCATTCCAGGACACAAAGATTCACCAAGGTCTTTCATATTGTGTGTGGCTTCTTCACTTGGCAAGGCAATAAACAACCTCAAATCATCCTTCTGCATTAGGGACAAAATCCAAGTGAGATTGAAGTTCCAGCATTTTACAGTCAAGCCTTCTTGTGAAAAACATCTAAAGTAATTAATGAATTTTCATGATGAACAGATTTAAGAGACTCCTTCAGCCTTTCTGACTTCACGTTTTTATAACTAGGACCTTATCTCATATGAAACTTTAGCTCTTGCATCCTATCATACAAGATACCTATCATCATTAAGATTAGGTATGTTTGTTTAATTCCC
>NW_004444235.1:825531-832208 GCF_000243295.1 Trichechus manatus latirostris
CAGAACTCATGGTATCTAAGCATCACTTATGTGTTACAAGTTAATGAAAGACCCATTAGGGAGGAGGCAGATGATCAAGATGTCCAGCACACAGCCAGAAAATACAGAAAAAAATCCACTGGTAGATGACAGCACTAACTACGGGGAAGAAACTCAAAGAGTGCACAGGACCTGAGTATGGCACTTTGGAAAGGGAATTAAAAGTAGTAGAGAGGCATACCTTAGAAATTGAATGGTGAAGGGGGAAAAAAAAGTAATGGGGAAATCTGGGATTCTGCAAAGCAAAAAAAAAAAGGATACACACACACACACACACACACACACACACACACACACAAACCCAAAACAGTAAAGAAATTATACTTCACTGCACTGATAGAAGACAGCTATCACAAACTGCAACATCTGGAAAGTGCTGCAAATCATCAGCCTTGTCCACAGAAATGCAGGGGTGTAATACTCATCTATTTTTTAAAAAAGTATACAAAAAACCCAAAACATGAGAATCCCAACCATTCGGTTTATAACCCACCGCCCCCCAACAAAAAAAAAAAAATGGCAGAGCAGAAGAAAATTTTATCACAACACTCCAAACCTAATGAGATATCCTCAAATAATTATTTGGGGATACACTAAAATACCTTAAATCAGAAATTCAAAAACTAAGAATAGAAAAGGACAAAAAGCAGAAAGAAACGAAATGAAAGTTGGAAGATTTCAGGAACGAAACAAGAATAAAAGACAAAATCATATCAGAAGTGAATACCACACTACAAGGTACCCAAGGAGTAATAAATTCTAATGTAAACGTAATAAGGAAAGCTGAAGAAAAAAAGAAACCAATCAAAAGAATGAAAAGGAAATAAGAAAGCAAAAAAGATCAGAGAAAAGGTTGAAACAAAAGCGTGTGGAATGGCAGAGAAGATCCAATTTATGTACAGGGTCACTACGAGTTGGAATCAATTTAACAGCGATGGGTTGAGGGTCTGAAGGAGCCCTAGTTGGCGCAGTGGTTAAAGTGCTCAGCTGCTAAGGGAAAGGTCAGTAGTTCCAACCCACCAGCAACTCCAAGGGAGAAAGATGTGGCTGTCTGCTTCTGTGAAGATTTACAGCCTTAGAAACCCTATGGGGCAGTTCTACTCTGTCCTACAGGGTCACTAGAAGTTAGAATTGAGTCAACAGCAATGCGTTTGTTTTTTTTTTTTGGTTTAAGGAGTCTGAAAAGAATATACAAAACAGTGAAATGGAAACAATATTTAAAACTATTGTCTAAGAAAATTTTCTGGAACAAAGGCAGACCTGAATCTACGTACTGAAAAAGCCGACTGGATACCAGGGAAAACTAACCCACAATTATTTTATAAAACTATTAGATTTTAAAAATAAAAAAAAAATTCTTAGGGCCTCCACACAAAGATCAAACACCTTATAAAAGCAAGAGAATTCAATTAGTATAAAAGCAGTTTTAAACACGTAAGAAACTTTACACCCATAAGACCTTAAGGAATCAATCTATTCAAAGATGAACTTCATCCAATCAAGATACAACTTTTTATACATTTTATATAAGATATGAGTTATTACATATTTTTATGTTTGACACTGGCTATATGTTATGGGGAGCACTGGTGGCGCACTGGTTAAGAGCTCGGCTGCTAACCAAAAGGTTGGCAGTTCGAATTCACCAGCCGCTTCCTGGAAACCTCATGGGACAGTTCTACTCTGTCCTATAGGGTCACTATGAGTTGGAATCACTAGACAGCAACGGGCTTGGTTTTTGGTTTTGGTATATGTTACGAGTTTATGTTCTAACAGTAGACATGGGAAAGAAAAGGAAGAGGCAAGTAAAGTAGTTCAATGACTCCTATGAAGGCAATAGATAGGAGTTAAAGGACACTATTACAAATGAACAAATGAGATACCAAAAGATTAAATAACAGGATGACAGGCATTAAAGCAAAATGGTACATCCCTTGTGGAAAAGTGTGGCAGTTCCTCAAAAAGCTAAAAACAGAACTATCATAAACCGGTTGCTGTCAAGTCGACTCTGACTCATAGCAACCCTACAGAACAGAGCAGAACTGCCCCACAGGATTTCCAAGGAGTAGCTGGTGGATTCAAAATGTTGACCTTTCAGTTAGCTCTTAACCACTATGCCAACAGGGCTCCAGAACTACCATATGATCCAGCAATTCCACTGGTAGATGTATACCCAAGAGACTTGAAAGCAGCAATTGAACAGACATACATACACCAATGTTCATTGCAGCACCATTTGTAATAGCCATAAGGTAGAAACAACCTAAATGCCCATCAGCAAATGAATGGATAAACAAAATGCGGTGGTACTTAAACACAGTGGAATAGTACTCAGTCAGAAAGTGTAATGAAGTCCTGATACATGCTACAAAACTGATGCTGCTTGAAGACATTATTGCTAAGTGAAGTAAGTCAATCAAAAAAAAGACAAATATTGTATGACCTCACTTATATAAAAAGACGAGAAAAGGCAAATGTAAAGCGATCAAAGTTTATTAGTGGTTACCAGGGGCAGGAGGGAGGGGGAAAAGGGAAGTTATTGTTTATGGAACACTAACATTTGTTTATGGTGATGGAAAATCTGCACTGATTAAGGGTAATGGTTTCACAGCCGATTAATGTAATTAATTCACTATCTTGTACACCTGTAAAAAGTTGAATTGGCAAATGCTGTGATATATATTTTTACAACAATAAGAACAACAAAAAAGAATAGATGCTGAGGCTACTCATGTACAATCAAACACTTCATGAGATTTGGTTCCTTGGTTTGGAGGTTTAGAGTCATGGTTTCATGGGACATCCCAGTTACTTGGTCTAATATCATCTTTGGTGCTTCTGTTCTACCTCCTAATTCACTGCGTAGTAGCTAGCATCTTAAAAGCTTGCAAGCAGTCAACCAAGGTACAACAAATGGTCTCTAGTCACCTGGAGCAACAGAGGAAGAAGGAGAGTTAGGAACAGGAAAAAATGGAATATGTGGCTAATTGCCTTCAGGAACAACTGTCTCCCTTGCCATGAGACAAGAAGAACTGGATGGTGCCCAGCTACCAATACTGACAGTTTGAGAAATGATTCTATAGAAGAATCCTGACTAAAAAGGGAAAACTGCGGAACAGAATTTCAACTTTTCATGGAATCCAGACTTCCTGGAGCAATTGTGGATATGTGAACCCCTAAAATTATTGCCCAGAGGTATTCTTTAAACCTTAAACCAAACATACTCCCTGAAGTCTTGTTTAAACCAAACAATAGTTTAGCTTAACTAGTGAAGAATATCTGCTTTGAGCACTGTGCTCTTTTAAGAGCTATCTATATAGGATCAAATTGACAACAGCAACTTGAAAGGCTCAATAGAAAGCTTAGGGGGCAGTGAGTTTATGTTAATGGGTTAGGAATAATTCGGAAGAGGAAGGTGTATGGAATGGCAGAGAAGATCCAATTTATAATTAAGAGGTCTGAAAAAATACATAAAACAATGGAACAAATAATATTTAAAACTGTAACAATATTTAAAACTATAATAAGGAGGGTGTGCAACAATTTCCAAAGTCTGCCTTAGCAATGCCTGCACAATTTGAATGTACTCAATGTCACTGAATTGTACATGTACAAATGGTTGAATTGGTGTATGTTCTGCTGTGTATATTTTCAACAACAGAAAAAAAATAAAATAATTTTTTTTTTTTAAAAAAAAGGTTTATGCTGAAAAGTAACAACTTTTGTTGAAAGGTAAGAACAAAAAGATAAATCTACTAAATACCAGAAAGGAAGTTTATAAAAATAACAGAAGATATAATGGAAGAATGAAAAAACAGGAAACACAATAAACGTAACTATAGCGTAAACATCACAAAGTTGAGATAAACATATCAGTCTTATAAATAAACGTGAATGGTCTTAAGTCAATTCAAGGATTAAAAAAGATTTTTAATTTAGTTCACAAAGCTAGACCCAACTATATGCTATATACAAAAAGCACACCTAAAACAAAATGATTCTGAAAAGCTAAAAATTGGGAAAGGAAAGTATGCCAGGTAAATTGGGAACATTAAGAAATAAGGGGAGTGATAATGTTGCAAAACAAAGAAGAACTCAAACCAAAAAGTACTAAAAGCATGACGAAGCAAGAATTTTTTTAATGCTAACAGCCACAATCCAAAATAAAAATACTACAATTATGAATATCTATGCAACATAGAAACTACCTTTATAAAAATGTAAAAGACATGCAGCAAAGAAACAGAGAAGGAAATACACTAATAGTAGGAAACTTTAATACACAACTTTCAATACAAGACAGATACAGTGGATAAAAGTAAGGATATAGAAGATCTTCTAGACGTACATCAAACTTTACATCTTGATATTAGAGCATAAACCTTCTTCTCAAGCATATGTGAGACAGTCACTAAATAAATAAAACAAATGCCAGCAAGCTCCATAACATGAAATATTACAATGTTTTTTTATCCCGATGCAATAAAACTAAAAATACTAATAACAACATTTCAACTGGAAATAAAACTTCTATTAAATAATTCTTGGGTAAAAGAGACAGATAAACCAAAATTACAGAATTCCTGAAAATAATAATACTAACTATCAATCCAGAGAAGGTCAATCTTAAGAAAAATGATCAGAGGAAAATTCATCGCCTTAGACATTCTTATCAATAAAAAGAAAATAAAAATAAATGAATTAAGTTCCTAGTTAAAAGCTAGAACATGAACCACAAAGTAAGCCAAAAGAAAGCATAATAAAGGAGATAATGAAAACACAAACAGAGATGAGTTAAGTAGAAAACAGAAAAAGAATAGATCTAATTAATAAAATCTATTTTTGAAATAATATAGCAAAACAGACAAACCACTGTTGTGTTGTATTGTTAGGTGACATCGAGCCGATTTTCGACTCATAGCAACCCCAGGTGACAGAGCAGAATTGCTCCATAGGTTTTCCTAAGCTATTATCTTTACAGAAGCAGATCACCAAGTCTTTCTTCCATCAAGCCACTAGGTGGGTTCAAACCACCAACCTTTCAGTTAGCAGCTAAGCACTGAACCAAGCAATTAACCACTGTGCCACCAGGGTAAAGCACTAGCTAACTTAATCGAGAGAAAAAAAAGGGGAGGCAGGGAGCACAGATAAACAAAGTAAGAAATGACAAGGAGAAAAAAACAATTGGAAAAACTCTTAAGGTTCTATTTTGTAGTCATCAATGAAGATCAATTTGAAAACTTAGGTGACAGAGGTAATATACTAGGCAAGTACAGTTTACTAAAATTGAATCCACTAGATAGAAAGATTAAAGAGACCAATTTCCCTAAAATAAGTAGTTATTAAGGAACTGCCCTATCAAAATAGCACCAGATCCACCAAAGCAAAAGCTAGGGAGTTTCCTGGACACATCCAAACACTTTGAGGGACAGAGCAGCTGGAGCTGGGGCTGGGGCCTGGGGACCGTAGGGAAAAAAAAAAAAAAATAGCACCAGACCCAGATTGTCTCAGGGAGTAAAATTTTCGAAGTTCCAATGCTTTGTAAATTGTTCCAAAGAACTGAAAAGGAAGGAAAACTTCATAATTCTTTCTATAAAGCAAGTCTAAAATCGTTACTTAAACCTGATAAAAGACAATGCAAGAAAATTTAGACTAATATCACTTATCAATATTTGCCCAAAAATATTAAATAAAACATTAGGAAACAGAATCAATGGCACACATTAACAGAATGATATACTACAACCACGTCGCATTTATTGCAGAAATGCAAAGCTGGCTCAATATTACAGAATCCATTAATGTAATATACCATACTATTAGATATAAGGAGAAAAATCATATAATTATCTCCACAGAGGCTGAAAAAGCCTTCCAACAAAATTCAACATCCTTTCCTGATGAAAACACTCATGAAAATAATAGTAAATCCCAAATGGACCAAGGTTAGAAATGTAAAAAAAAAAAAAAGAAGAAGAAGCCATAAATAAGTACTAGAAGAAAATATGGGACACAGAAAAAAGCATTTCTGACGGGTATGGAGGGGATCATTAACTAGGGGATCATTAACTGGACAGTAGACAAGGATCAACTTTGGTGAAGGGAAGGACAATACACAAGACAGGAGAAGTCAGCATCACTGGCCCAAAGCAAAGACGTTTCCTAGACACATCCGAACACTTCAAGGGACAGAGTAGCTGGGGCTAGGGCCTGGGACCATAGTTTTGGGCGACATCTAGGTCAACTGGCATAACATAGTTTATAAAGTAAATGTTCTACATGCCATTTTGGTAAGTAGCATCTGGGGTCTTAAAAGCTTGCGAGCAGCCATCTAAGATACATCTATCTGTTGGTCCCATCCCACTCGGAGCAAAGAAGAATAAAGAAAACCAAACACACAAGGAAAATACTAGCCGAAAGGACTAAAAGGACCAAATGAACCAGAGACTCCACCAGCCTGAGACCAGAAGAACTAGATGGTGCCCGGCCACCACCAATGACAACCCTGAGAGGGAACACAACAGAGTTCTGGACAGAGCAGGAGAAAATGTAGAACAGAACTCAAATTCACGTAAAAAGACCAGACTTAATGGTCTGACAGAGACTAGAGGAACCCCTAAAACGATGGCCTCCCCTGA
>NW_004444235.1:832308-833851 GCF_000243295.1 Trichechus manatus latirostris
GCTCTGTTAACCCAGAACTAAAACCACTCCCAAAGCCCACTCTTCAGACAAAGATTAGACAGGCCTACAAAACAAAACAAAAATACACATGAGGAATGTGCTTCTTACTTCAATCAAATATATGAGATCAAATGGGCAGCTCCTGTTCAAAAGCAGGATGAGAAGGCAGGAAGGGACAGGAACTGGTCAAATGGGCACAGGGAACCCGGGGTGGCAAAGGGGAGTGTGCTGTCACATTGTGGGGACTGCAACCAATGTCGCAATATGTTTATAAATTTTTGAATAAGAAATTAACTTGAGCTGTAAACTTTCACCTAAAGCACAATTTAAAAAAAAAAAAGAAAATACCACTTGATCAAAGATTCTATAGAAGAATCCTGATCAAAAGCAGGAAAATGTAAAACAGAAAAAAGAGAATTTACAACTCTCATGGACTCCAGACTGTCTGGAGGCACGGGGCTGGATGAATCCCTAAAACTACTGCCCTGAAATAATCTTTAAACCTTAAAACAAAAATATTCCCTGAAGTCTTCTTAAAACCAAGTAGTCTCCTCAAGACGGTGATAATCCAATTCAGACCATACTTATATCCATTCATCCAGTAAGTCATCCACACTACTCTTAGTATTTGATCATCTATTAGTTACAGGTGCTGACCCTGCCATCAAGGAGCCAGCAGCCCACTTGAGGGAGGATGGAGCATCATGGAGTATTGTAGGAAGTGCCTGACAGAGGGAAGCACTGAACAGGGCAAGATTCTCATCTGTGAGAAGTGTCTTCTGCCCCAGAGGCATGGCTCAAAGGCAGAACTAACCATCTTGGCTGCTGAAGCTCTTACAGTGCAGCTGAGGCAGCCCCACTGGGACAAGATGTGGCTTGGAGTCCTGCTGACACTTTTGTTCTGTTCAAGCCTTGAGGGTCAAGAAAATTCTTTCACCATCAACAGCATCCGCACAGAGAGCCTCCCAGGGTGGACAGTGCGAAATGGGCAGAACCTGACCCTCCAGTGCATCGCGGATATCAGTACCACTTCACATGTCAAGCCCCATCACCTAGTGCTGTTCTACAAGGATGACGTGATGTTCTACAATGTCTCCTCCCGAGAGAACAGAGAGAGTTATTTCATTCCCCAAGCCCGGGTTTATGACTTCGGGAAATACAAATGCACTGTGATCCTGAACAACAAGGAGAAAACCACTCCAGAATAGCAGGTGTCGGTGCGAGGAGTACCCAATCCCAGGGTAGTGCTGGACAAGAAGGAGGTGACAGAAGGCGGGGTCATGACGGTCAATTGTTCTCTTGAAGAGGAAAAGGCTCCAATATATCTCAAAATTGAAAAAGTTTCACTAGAATCAAAAACCCATCAAACAGCCAACATCATTCTTAACGGAGAGAGGCTGAAAACATTCTCCTCGAAAACAGGAACAAGACAAAGGATGTCCTTTATCACCACTCCTATTTAACACTGTGCTGGAAGTTCTAGCTAGAGCAATAAGGCAAGAAAAAGAAATCAAGGGTATCCAAATTGGTAATGAAGAAGTTA
>NW_004444235.1:834679-839073 GCF_000243295.1 Trichechus manatus latirostris
GCATTCTTTGCTGTTTGCTTGTCTGTGGGCATGATACTTTTCACCTCCTTCTCCAACGGGCAGGGTCAGTCACTCAGGTATGGTACAGAAGGGCAGGTCCAGCTGAAGGGAGTTGCTGGGATGGGCTGTTTGTGGCACGTACCAGGGCTGACAGTGAGGACCAGGAATCAGTGCAGGGCAGGTTCCAGCAGGCTGTGCCTGTGCTGCCTGGGAGTGTGATGTTCAGCACACAGTGCAGGTAGGCAGGAAGGAGGGAAGGAGGGGGTAGATTGTGATGTGTGGAGCTAAGATGGGTATGGAAAAGAGAGAGAGAGGAGAGAGGAACAGGAGCCAAAAACAAACAAACAAAAGAGTGCTAAGGGAGTTTGCTATTACAGTGGAGAGATGAGAGACTGAGAAATGGGGAAAAACAAAAATGAAAAAAAGATAAAGGGTAAAAGAAAAAAATGAATAAATTGAGAAACTGGAAATGAAGAAAGACGAAAAGGGAATAAGAGAGAGAAGAAAACAAAAGAAACAAAAAGAAAAAAGAAATGCTCCCAGGGATGTCCCTGTGTGTCTACGCAGAGTAAGGGAGTAGCTTCCAAGCCACGTGGTACTGCCCAGCTAGAAGGGGCTCCCAAATCAAGAAAGAAAAAGAAAACAAACAAACAAATCAAAACAGAACAAATCAGAGCAAACAGATAAACAAACAACAAAGCACCAAAGGTCCCACCAGCGTCGTACCACGGGCTGGGAAGCAGTTTCACAGTTGAGCAGTATTTCGCAGCCTTTCAGGAAGAAGCAAAGATGGTGCACGGAGCCAGGTATTTGAAAGAAAGGAGGGGGAGGTGGTGAGAGGTAAGGAAGAAATATAAAGAAGCAGAAAAAAGCAACACCAGCAGCAACAAAAGGCACTCAGGGAGACGGCCAGTGCAGGTGGGTGGAATCCAAGCTATACTGGGTGAAGCTGGTTCTTCCTGGCCAGGGGACTGTGGCTGCAGGAAGCAGAGGAGGCTAAGCGGGGGTGAAGAAGGGTGGGGGATGGGAAAGTCTATATCGCTGGTTACCGGTTGTTTTATCTCCTGCTGGAAGCGCCGTGAAGCTGCTTTCTCGTACCCCGTTTGCTGATCTCCGATAGGAGTCCAAGATGATGGATCCGTGCTGCGGTAGCTGATAGGGGCCCTCTGCATGTATCTCTCCTCGCTCTCTGTGCTCGGTCAGTTTATTATTCCATTCAGTGCTTGGCTGAGTTCTTTATCTCTTCATTTGATGCTTAAGGTTTCAGGATTGACATGGGACTCTGACTTAGTTTTTCTGATCTTGCTTAGGCGTGGCGCTTCTGACTATAGTGCCATACTGCCCGGAAGTCCAATAAATACATTTTTAACTTCAATTTCTACCTTTATAGAAAACTACTATGCCTCAGCTACAAGGGATTAAAGACTAAAAAGAAGGTAGAGTAAAACTCAAGTCACAAAGGAATTTTTTCACTCCAATACTCTCTGCCTAAAAAGATACAGAATTCAGAACTAGAGAGTCAACTGTAACAGTATTAGACACATCCTCTCTATCAGTGTCTCTAAGTGAAATGAGTACTGCTACACTGAGTTATTTCACAAATTTTTCTGGACAGTTTAGTAATTTAGAAAGCAAAGTTGCATAAAATCATAATAAACTCATGCATATGAATATAATATTACATATTATTATCCTTTTCTAAGAGAACAGGAAGTAACTGTCCTACTGCCAAGTAAACCAAGTGCCTAAGCAGTTAAGACACATCCTAATGAGATTATGAAAGGAAAAAAAAAAAATGACCTGCATTTCCCTATAAAAATGGTTTCTACTTTTGTATAAAGCTTAGGTTTTTTGGTTTGAGAAATCATTCTCCCTTTCATTTCTATTTATTGATTATTCCATAGTATTACTGAGAAAAAAAGTCCCTAAAATTAACACCTAAACTAAACACACAAAACCAAAAAAACTAAGCTTTATACCAAAATAGGGACTATTTTTATAGGGAAATGCAGGTCCCTTTGGGCCAGACTTTTTTTCTGAAGGGAAAAACATGATATAGGAATAGGGGGATTCTGTACCTTTATCACTGAAATCTTGATGCTCCACACTGATTTGTTTCTATTCTGCATGTCTACCTTAACCAGAATGTTAAACACCTATTTCTGAATGATCTTTAGCTCTCTGCGATATGTCAGGAAGCTTATCTTTCTACTACTAACCATAGACTATTACCAAAATGTAGGACCAGTGGGTATATGACAGGTGGTGATGGAGGCCAAACTAAAGCTCAAAAGAAACCATTATCACTGGGTCCCTTTGGACCTTTCTGTAGCTTTCCACTCACCCATTGAAGACAGAATAAGGAAAAGGCAAAAAACAATGGAAATAAGGGAGAACTGAAATTTATTAAACTTCTACTACACCCCAAGCAGGGACAGATTACACAACAAGCAAGGTAAGCACGTGCTTAGGGCATCAACAAAACAGGGGCACCAGTTGTCCAAAGCAAAGGCCCACAGATGCCAAGCAGACAGGATATAAGAAAAGTGAGCGCACAACAATGATTCGAGAAAGACTCAGTTCATTATCCTTATTACATATGGAAGTAGATGCTGTTCAGCCAATTAACTGTGACCAAATCATTGAAAAATTTATAAGAGCAAGGAATAGAGAGAAATGCTTTGAATTATAACATGTTACAGATGATCTATCTAAAAATAAAATACAGTAATTTGCTGTAATATTTGTTTTCTGATTATTATACTTTCTTTGATGACATCTTCTCATTAGTTCATTTATAATTACAGCATTTATTATGAAACAAGCATCAAAACTGAAGTATGAGCCATTTAAAAAAAACTGGTGAACATGAATTTTTTTTGTGGGAGATCAAGAGAATTTTACATTAATTGCTGAAACAACTAAGTTCACTGACTCATTTTCTTTGTTGTAGAGTATTCGGAATATTCTTTTTGTATGAAATGTGGTATATAGTAAAAATCTTAGTACAGCACATCCACTAAAAATTTTATAATCCAGTTCATCTCATTCCACATATGCCACTTTTGTGTTCAATCATTAGTATTACAGTTGCATTCAAAAAGAAGTTACATCATGGATAGCTAAAACACACACATACACACACACAAATATATATATATACACACACGTGTATGTATCTAACTCATATATCCCATTAAATGTGTGAATAAGCAGAGGAGGGGGCACCACAGATTATCAATGTGTAGGACCCTCACATGCCTTAATTTGGCCCTGACCCAAAAGCCTGCAAAGTACAGATGATGACTTTTGATGTCTGGGCAAGCTCAATGACTTGTAGAACAGACCCTCAGCAAGTTATGTCCCAAGCTGCGACCAGAACCTAGTGAGCAATTTAAAACTTGAGTGCAAACATTTTCCCATGTTACTCTCCCTCTCTAGCAACACTGTCGTGATTTATTGTGCTAAGAGATAGTGCTTTTACCTTCTTATATTAAAAAATAAAACCTTTTATTATGGAAAATTTCAAAAATATATAAAAGTAGAGAGAAGACAGTGTAACAATTTCTACATGCCCATTACTGAACGTCACTAATATGTCATTGGCAATTTGTCAATATGTCATTTGCCTATCCCTCTCCTTCCCTTTTTTTCCTGAAATATTTTAAAATATCTCCTAGACATCATTTTAAATGAACTTCAGAATGAATCTCTAAAAAAGTCAGAACTTATAAAAAAAATTAGCATAACATTACCACACCTAAAACAATCATTCTTTACTATCACTGAATGTCCAATTTCTGTTAAAATTTATCTGATTGTCTTAAAAAATTAGTCTCTTTGCAGTTGGTTAGTTTGAATCAAGATCTAAACAAGGTGCACACATTACTTTCAAAATATCTCTCTTAATCTGTAACAGTTCCCTCCTCCTCCTTTTTCTTCCCCAATTCTATTTATATGTTGAAGAAACTAGGTCATTTGTTCTGTAGAATTTCTCACATTCTTAACTTGGCTCACTGAGACCTTACGGCTCATTTAATGTGTTTAGCTATTGCCTTTACTTTCTGTGAATTGCTAGCAGCTTGATTTGACTGTTAGTCATCTTATTTTTGCTGTAGCATGTATGTTCAACAGGTGGGGTACTATCTTCTCCCTACTGAATCACCTCAGGAAGCACTTAAATACCTAGTTTTTCCTCTATTAGAGTAACAGCGATTCTGCATCCTCAGGAGTTTTGAGTTCCTAAAAGTTTATTTGGTACAATATACCATGGCAACATGCATGTGGTAAGTTACCAGGTTAATCAAAAGCTGATTGAGAGACACCAATCAGCAGCCAGGACAGCGGGCCAGGGATCTGTCCTGTGGTAGATAAGGGGCCAAAAAATAGAGAAG
>NW_004444235.1:839173-841668 GCF_000243295.1 Trichechus manatus latirostris
GGGAGGGCATCTCTGCATACAGCATCCTGTCTCCAAGGACACCACATCCGCAGAGACAAGCAGTCCTCCCACATGCATCATCAAGCTCCCAGGAATTTCCATGCCCAAGGCTTTTACTAAATTATGTGGGCCATCTTTAGGAAACCAGAGACAAAGTCCACACCAAGTTCTTCGCCCCACAAGGAGGTAGGAAGAGACAGAGTTGAAAGGATAGAAGAAATGGAGTATGGTGGCGAGGCGTGTCATTTATCTGAGTATACTTTTTCTACAGTTCTAATTTGGGAACCATGTTAATGTTTCACATATTCAAAGACAAAGAAACCAACAAGGATGGGGAAAAATCTAAAATAGAATATGAACAGAAACAAATGAACCAAATCCTATTTCAAATGAGTAACACAACCACATTGAAGGGTAGGGGTCATGGGGGAAGAATTCACCCAAGTTATTTTTTTGACACAATATTTAGATTATATGTCCTCAGGTTAAGACTCTTAACAAATACTAAATTCTAGGTTGCCGACTTTTTTTATGTAGAAGCATGGATTAGCAATTCTGAAACTACTATCTGTATATTATAGGACTGAACAAATAAATACACTGTAGATAATGGGAGCTAGAGTTCTTACTTTAGAGAAGAGAGTTAAAAATATGAAAAGGGGGAAGACAGAAGGAAGCCTGTAGTGTTTATTAGAATTATAGGTATCAGTATAAACTCATGCTTTTTAACAGACAGATGAATATAATGTGTGTACATACACCATATGTAAGTATGTATGTACATAACATGTTTACTAAATCTGTCTGCTGATAGGGTATGATACCCCATTAGTGCTGAGCAAACCTATCTACCAGATACTAATTTCTAATAACATTCTCCATTAAAAAGAACCAGGGCTCCTGAAGAAATGGCTGATTCCAGGACTGGGACAGAGAAAGCAGAAAATAAATGTGGAATATCTTGTGACAGAACTTAAGGAAGTACTCAAAGAATGATGAGGACATCACAAAAGGACTCTGCAGCTAGGTGAAGAGGCTCCCCCTGGAAATTTGGGACAATCTGAGCATCAAAACAAACAATGATAGTAAAAGATTATAAGCCATGGACAAACATAAGAATTCATGAGTTCACACTGATATAAATAAACAAACATACATACAAACAGAAGAGAAGGGAAAGCTCTTCTTTATACAAGAAAACTAATAAACATAGAAGAAATGATGAAATTTGAAAATCATCATTCGGTAATGATCATAAAAATATTGGTTCAGACAAGAATCATTAATGAATGTTAAAACTACTGGATGCAAATCTGATGAGTAACAAGATATTTACATCATTTCAAAGCATCTCTCCACAAGATACTCACTCTTTACAAAGAGAAACATAGCTACAGTGTAGAAACCTGGAAGACATCACCTTAGCGAAGAGATCAAAGTTAACATCACCTGTAATAGGACAACTGACATCACGAGCCTCCTGAGACGATGCAATGAAAACTCAACATCACTTCTGTGGCATTCCTGACAAAATTCCATAACCTGAATCTAATCACGAGGAAACAATGAACAAAACTAAGGAAAGGAATATTCTGCAAAATAACTGGCCCGTCCCATAAACTTCAAAAGGAAAAAAGTCTTGGTGATCTACTTCCAAAAATCAGCCAGTGAAAACCCTATGAATCACAATGGTCCAAACCGCAACTGATCATGAGGATGATGCAGGACTAGGCAGTGTTTCATTCTACTGCGCATGAGGTTATCGTGAGTCAGGGGCTGACTCGATGGCAGTGAACAAAAACATACTTCGAAAATATATCTATCATGAAACTCAAAGACAGACCAAGGAACTGTCCTCTCTTTTAATTTCCAGAGTAATGGAGACTAAAAAAGGTGAGACAGCTGAATGTAACATATAATAACAATGTTTGGAACATCGGAGAAATTTGAGTAAGCTCTGTAACTTAGTACTATATCAACGTTAATATTTTTTTAGTTTGATAACTACTCTGTGGTCATGTAAAACAATGTCCTTATTTTTGGAAAATAAATACTTCATGTCTGTAACTTACTCTTAAATAGTTTAGGAGAAAGAGTGCGTGTATATGTGTGTCATTTGTATGTGAGGGGCGAGGAAAAAAGAAGAGGGGATAAAACAAAGTGGTAAAATGTTAACATTTGGGAAATCTAGGTGATATGGAAATTCTTTATACCATTCTTGCAAGTTTTTTTATAAATCTGAAACTATACCAAAATAGCTAAAATAAAAAAGTGAAGTTTGCTAAATAGTTGCCAGTTTCAACAGTTTGGGGTGGGGACAGGGCCAGATTAAGGCACGTGAGGGCCCTAAACACTGATAATCTGTGATGCCCACTCTTCTGTTTACTCATGCATTCAAACAGGATATGTGGGTTATGTATATACACGTGTGCATGTGTGTGCGTGTCTTAGCTATCCATGATGTAACTTGTTTTTAAATATGACTATAATATTAG
>NW_004444235.1:842052-844282 GCF_000243295.1 Trichechus manatus latirostris
CAGGGTTTCCAAGGAGTACCTGGTGGATTTGAACTGCAGACTTTTGGTTAGCAGCCAAATTCTTAACCACTACGCCACCAGGGTTTCCTCATGCACTGGAGCTGGTGTCAATTCCATTTAGTGCCCTGCCAGTTCCCTTCAACTGTGGCACTCACTTTTCCTCGTATCCTGTCTGCTTGGCATCTATGGTCTTTGCTTTGGACACCTGGTGCCCCTGTTTTGATAATGCCTTAAGCATGTGCTTACCTTGCTTACTGAGTAATCCATCCCTGGGTGGGGGAACCATATTGGAAAAGATTAAGAAAAAAGTAGCTGTTAAAGCATTTGTCGTTGAGTCAATCCTGACCTACGGCAACCCCACCACCTATCAAGAGTATAGCTCTGTTCCATAGCGTTTTCAATAGCTGATTTTTTGTGAGTAGATTGCTAGGCCTTTCTTCCGGGATGCTTCTAGCTGGCCTAGAACTGCCAACCTTTTGGTAAGCAGCCAAGTGCTTAATTGTTGGCACGACTCAGGGACTCCAAATAGCCAGTAATGTATTTATTACTCTAGGAGGCCTGGTAGTTAAAGATTATGAATTTTGCTACTGACCAGATCTCAGTTCAAGTCCCAGTTCTGTCTATATGACTCTGGGCAATTGCTAATCTTCTCTGATCTTTTGTTTATCATTTTGTGGAAATAATCTATAGGATTCAATGAAATCAAGCATGTCAAGGACTTAAACTGATGGATACCAATTCTGAAGCCAGACTGCTTAGGTCTGAATCCCAGCTTAGGTCTAGCTCTGTGACCTTGGGCAAGTTACTTAACCTCTCTATGCCTCAGTTTTCTCATCATTTCTCAGTAACTGACAATACGTCAAGGATTCTTAGAAGGACTAAATAAGTTCATGGGTAAAAGCACTTTCAACTGTACCTGGCACATATGTAAGAAGCACTGCGTATGTATTAGTTGTTTCTATTATTAGCCAGAGCCTCTACAGAATAAGATTTCAAAAAGTATTAACTATTATCATTACTTATGAAATACTATTATCACTACAGCTTGTTCAAGAGATTTCGTGGAAAAGACAATTTTTTTTTCCTCTTAAAATACGAAGACTTGAGAAATTATTTAAAAGGGTACCTTGGAAAAAGGTACAAGACAGAATGAATTTCTTAACTATAACTCTGAATATACATACGCATATACACGTAAAAACTCCATTTTTCTCCTATAGAATGCATTTTCCTATAATAACTACTCAGCTTTAAAATATTTAGCTTCCCCTTTAGAAAACTATCCAAAATCAATCCTCCTCCACCCTCAAAAAAAGTTCATTTAAGATGGAAATTTTAAGCAAAAAGCAGGAAAAGAAGTATATAGAGTGGAAAACATTATAAATAAGCAAGGATTTTTCCCTTCTCCTTTTCCTTTTAATTGTTTGCTTTGGCTTCAGCTGAAATAATTATCAATAATAGCCATAGGGGAAATGACGCTTGTAGCTGTCTATGGACGAATATGGACAGATATCTAAACACTGAGAGAAAACAAACAGCAACAATAACAAAAAAAAAACCAGCAAAATGCAAAATAGTTTGAAGATTTATGTTTGTATATATACAGAAAAAGTTAAGGTTAATAATAAATATTTTTTTAAATTTTTTTATTATTGTACTTTAGATGAAGGTTTACAGAACAAATAGTTTCTCATTAAACAGTCAGTACACCTATTGTTTTATGACATTGGTTAACAACCCCACGACATGTCAACGCTCCCCCTTCTCGACCTTGGAGGACCCTTTTTTTGGTGAAAATATACACAGCCAAAGTTACGCCATTTCAAAACTTTCTACATGTACAATTCAGTGACATTGATTACATTCTTCCAGTTGTGCTGCTATTCTCGCTATCCTTTTCCAAATTATTCCATCACCGTTATCTTCAACTCACTGCCCCCTAGGATTCCAATCAAACCTTCTGAGTTGCTGTTGTCAACTTTATTTCACATAGAGAATTCTTTTTTGTTTTTTTTTTTTGTACCTTAGATGAAGGTTTGCAGAACAGTTTCTCATTAAACAGTACACATATTGCCCTATGACAATGGTTAACAACCCCGCGACATGTCAAGACTGTCCCTTCTCAACCTTGGGTTCCCTTTCACCAGCTTTCCTGTCCCCTTCTGCCTTCTAGTCCTTGTCCCTGGACTGCTGGGTCTCATTAGTTCCGTTTTGTTTTATGAGGCTGTCC
>NW_004444235.1:844382-846708 GCF_000243295.1 Trichechus manatus latirostris
CTGATTATAGTTCTGAAAGACACTGTGTACATCAGTGCCAATAAATGTTTCCAAACAAATTCTGAGAGGATTCCAGAGTTCTTAATTCTATGATGTCAGAGCACCAAAATAGCCTTTTTACCCCTTAAGTTTCCATCTTTCTCGTTTGAGAGAAAGGTGCTGATTTCTGAACCAGGGGTTCCCAACCTAGGCTGCACTGCAGATTCTTCTGGGAAGCTTTAAATAATGAGGCCTGGGTTATACCCAATTAAGCTTGATTCAAGAGGTCCAGGATGGGAACCACGTATGGTGTTTTTTAATACTCTTCCTAGGTAACTCTAATACACAGCCACAAGTGGAAACCACGGCTCTTAATAACCACCACCTCTCTGTCAGTTTGTTGTACTGTGGTGACTTTCACATTGCTATGATATTGGAAGCTGTGCCACTGGTATTTCAAATGCTAGCAGGGTCAGCGGACTTTCCAGACTAAGACTAGGAAGAAAGGCCTGGTAGCTTACTTGTAAAAATTAGCCAGTGAAAATCACAACAGAATATTATCTGATATGGGGCTGGAAGATGAACCCCCTAGGTTGGAAGGCACTCAAAATACACAGTGGTAGCAACAATGGACTCGAGTATACGACCAAGAAGATGGTACAGGACCAGGTCACATTTTGTTCTGTTGTACACAGGGTCTCCATGAATCGGAGGCAAATCGACGGCAACTAACAACAGGCTCTTAGCAAAGAGTAACCACAATAGCAGTTAACAATTACACATATCATGTGTCAGTACCATTCTACGCATTTTACGTGTACCAGTTCATTCCCTATTTTACAAATGATGAAACAGAAAACTTGATAACCTGCCTAAGGTCACACAGCAAGCTAACAGTAGAGAGTTGGGATTCAGTCTGAGGCAGTATGGATCCAGAGCCTACGCTCTTACTTACCATGCTATACTGCCTCCCAAACATAAATTATTCTTGTATTCTTCAACTGAAATACAATAAGCAAAGTACAAAAAATAAGATACTTAACTTCCTTCTTAGAAGTTCAGTAGTACTATGGCATCTTGTGCAAAGGTACCAACAAAACAGGTTGATTTGAAAAGTAAACAAAATAAACGGACAAGAATATTCTCCTCCTAAGAGTCAACTTTGAGATTTCCACGTTTTCAATAATTTTACACGTATCACTTTATATGGCATAGTTATTAAATGTTAAGTATCAAAAATTGCTTTAGTTTTAAAATTCAGGGCAATGATGTATTACACGTGCATTTATAAAAAAAGAGGTTTCCTACCTATTTCAGTTCTGCTGACTCCAATTCCATTATAAATTCTTAAGTAATTAAAGTGACAAGAATCAGAATCTTCAATGTCAAAGTCACCGAATTTGATGCGCACTCTCTCTCCCACCTTTACGCGGATCTCCCATTCGCAAACAGTGCTGTTGGGATAGGTGTGCGGGTAGTTTATAGATGTAAGGGTTCCACTTTCCGGGCCTAGTAGGGTGTATCCACATCCATCACCTTAAAAAAAGTTTAAAAAATGATAAATCGTTCTTACATCTTTAACCTATACTATAAGTAATCAGGATTTTTTTTCTGAAGATTTTTAAATATGTAGGACATCCAATATTTTATACCAATACTTTCCCTATACAAGATAAAAGAGATGAAATAGTTCTTGGTACATGTACTCACATGAATCAAGAAGCCAAGGTAGGTCAAAATAATCAATTATTACCTTTATAAGTTCAAAGAACTTTCCAATCTGAATAAACAGAAGTAAACATAACTTAGCAGTACTTAATCATATACGCATATTCATAATAAATCCAATCTTTAAAATACTGATTTATAGAAATTTGTTCAAAAGTAAATGTACATTATAAAAATAAAAGTATGTGATCAGCTTCATTTATTTATTTATAAATGTCTCGAATCCCTTCTAAAATCTCCGTGGGAATCTAATGATTTCTGAAAAACACTTAGTATGTCCTAGAGATCACACAGATTACTACTGACCATATTAAAGACCGGAAGGCATTCCTTCGTGAAGGGATTAAAACAATACTTAATGATGATTAACTTTACATTCTACTGCAATTTGACTTTTTAGCCATCCTTCTCAAAAAGCATCATTTTTTTCCCCTACAGAATAAGGAGACAAAAGGAATAGTTTAAAGGCTTATTAAAAATGACCTTAATATCTTGGTGGCAGAATTATCTGTTACAGAAATCTTCAGCAAATGGATATGGAAACTCAAGTAACTTAACATATTGTTTGTAAAAATCAAGTATTTGCTTCCTTCCCTTTATTATAAACGTTTGCTCTATA
>NW_004444235.1:849852-851053 GCF_000243295.1 Trichechus manatus latirostris
TCACTTTCATCCCCAAATTAGTTAATGGGTTTCCAGACTATTTCACAGTTCTTAAAAGTAAAGCATATTCTACCCAAGTAATTAAAATGGGACAAAATATTTAAAAGTAAACTAAAATCTGAAAAATATTCTTTGTCAACAACAAACTACCTAGTATATTGAGAGCAGTGATTCTGAAAGTGTGTGCTGAAGCAAATTTATTTCCCACTTTGCAATGTCTAGAGACATTTTTAATTGTCACAACGGAGGCAGGGGGAGGGTGCTACTGGCATCTACTGGGTAGAAGCTGGGGTGCTGCTAAACTTCCTACAAAGAACCAGACAGTGCAAAAGAACAAAGAGTGATCAGCCCAAAACGTGAATAGTGCTGAAGGTTGAGAAATGCTGACTTAGAGCTAAGGCTAGGAAGTCTCATCCTGAAGATCTGGTTTAGTTCTTGCCTGGGTTTCATCTGGCCCAAAAGCAATGAATGCCGTTCTGCTCTCTAAGGGTACAAGCCAGAGGATAATTCTCCTGTAAAGGTCATTGGTTATACTAAACAGTTGTATGTTCCCACTTCCCAACTTTTAGAATAAATGGGATGCTTTATTTTTCTGTAAATTAAATAATAATAACAATAAAGGGTCCTTTTTATTAGGTGGCACAACAGTTCTTGCCACTGGGCTGCTAACCTAGAGGTTGGCTGTTTGAACCCACCCAGCAGTACCAGGGAAGATAGGCCTGGTGATCTGCTTCCATCAAGAATATAGTCACGAAAACCCCATGCAGCAGTCCTACTCTGTAACACATGGGGTTACCATGATCATAATCACCTTGACAGCACCTAACAACAACAGACATCAAATGATTTTCCCTCTGTGCGTCCAAAGCTCTTAACATTAGGAGGGAAAGGGTGCTAACAGCATCAAGAGTAATGGTCCTCAATTTTTCTGCTTAGCTTTATACACTGGGAAGAAAGATGATCTGGAACCAGCTACATGACTTACTACTCATTTTCACAAGGCAGAATTGACGAAGAGCATACTACCTACTGGAAAAAATACTTCCAAAGTAGATCATATTGTAGGATCAATCTGAGCACTCCCATCAACAACTCGAACCCCAACAACTCTTTCTCCTACACCAATTCCACCATTACCACCACCATCAATTTCTCCTCCTCTTCCAGATAGTCTCCACCAGACTACAACTGACCATAAAGG
>NW_004444235.1:852497-853433 GCF_000243295.1 Trichechus manatus latirostris
AACCTACCACTCACTGTGACCTTGAAAAGGCTACTTATCTCTGCTAAACTTCAGTTCTGCCATCTATAAATTTCAAATCCTATAGAGTAAGAATAAAATAATGTGCAAAAACACCTACCCGAGAGGCTAACCCATAGTATGTGCTCAATAAATGTTGGTGGGTGCTATTATCATAAAAGATCAGAAAAACTTTTGCCCATCCTAAGTTTATACAGTACATCTGACTACAACCTGGCTGAACAAGCGCCAGTTACTTTAGAAAATTAATAGCAGCTCTAAAGTTTCCAGTAAAGAGGCTTGGGAAAAGTATAAACTAATGAGAAAGTAATTCTCACTTATCTCTTTGCCAATGACATCTACTCCACATTAGTAACGCACACTCAGACCCACAACCTGGACTTTGTTTTTGCCACTATCGGGGACGACTCCCACCTGTGAGATCTTAAAAAGCTTTAATGTCTCACTGTTCTGGTCAGTCTCCTGACCTTTCAGCTCTCCTACACTCACTGCAGACTTTCTGTAAACTTGACTCATCTCTTTTTTCCCAATCTATTAATCTCCTCCTAGCCTGATTTCTTTCCCCACTCATCTCCAACGTAATGCATTAACTACACTCTACCTGGCACCTTCACTTTCTGGCCCCTGTGGCCTTCCCAAGCATCCGTCTGGCAACCTCCCCTGCCAACCTCCCCTGCATCAAATGATAACCTCATGAATAGTAACAGAACACTGTCTGATATAGTGTTGGAAGATGAGCCCCTCAGCTTGGAAGGCGTTCAAAATATGACTGGGGAAGAGCTGCCTCCTCAAAGTAGAGTAGATCTTAATGATGTGAATGGAGTGAAGCCTTTGGGACCTTCATTTGCTGATGTAGCACAACCCAAAATGAGAAGAAACAGCTGCAAACATCCATTAATAATCAGAACATGGAATGTA
>NW_004444235.1:855961-857314 GCF_000243295.1 Trichechus manatus latirostris
CTATGAGTCAGAACTGACTTGATGGCACCTAACAACAACACAGACTGCCAGAAGAACAAAAAGAACTGTCTTAGAAGTACAGCCAGAATGCTCCTTACAAGAAAGGATGTGGAGACTTCGTCTCAAGTCCTCTGGACATGTTATTAGGAAGGACCAGTCCCTGGAGAAGGACATCATGCTTGGTAAGGTACAGGGTCAGCGAAAAAGAAGAAGACCCTTAACAAAAGATGGACTGACACAGTGGCTGCAACAATGGGCTCAAACGTAGCAATGACTGTGAGGACGGCACAGGACCGGGCAAAAGTTATGTTCCGTTGTACACAAGGTCGCTATAAGTCAGAACCAACTTGAAGGCACCTGACAACAACACAGCAGCTAATTAAATGAAGGGGTCTCACACCTCTGTCTTCATAGATTCTAATAATGTCAGAAAAATTACATAAAATTTAGAAATAGGTTTAAAAAGGTAAGCAGCATGTCCTTTAAATGCAATATGTGACAAAGCCACCCAAAGACAAAGGGACAAAATAGTTCAACTTGCCATTTTACTGATTAAAGGTACCAGTGTTAATGATGTTACATGTTAATGCCTAGATTTTTGTCTGGTAAAGATACATACAATTCTCTGTGGTTGAAGAGATAATCCCAAATGTTACAATTTATGATCCTGTTAGTCATTAACCAGTTCTGGCCATCTAACCAAGCAATCATATCATAACACCACCTATAAACACCTAGCATCTCAAATACTCTTTGGACCAGTTTTAACATCTTACTGGCTCTCTCATTAATTAATTAGTTGAATAAAATCTTTGACATGTATTCATTTTGTATTTGCATGAGAATCATGATTTTGCCTTTTTTGTAAAGCATACCCTATAAGGTAGATCTCCAGTGGGGCTTAGGATCTACACTTTAACAAATCTTAAAACAATAAGCATAGCAACAACAAAAAAAAAAAAAATCACAAAAAAATCTCCTTCCACTCAGTGTGCTCCTTTTTCTTTCTTTTACAGCAAGGTTTCTTCTAACAGTTGTCTATAGTAGATGTCTTACTTCTTTGTCTGCTGTTGTATCTTCAAAGTACTGCAGTTTAGTTTCCAGACCTACCACCTCTGCAATGAAATGATTCACTAAAGCAGTTGGTTTTCAAGCTGCCAAAAGCAAAAGGATACTTTTCCACCCTTATCTTTTGTGAACTTTCTACAGCATCTGGCATTGCTGGCCCTTTTCTCCTTACCATCATCCCTTCCTTCCTTTATATCTTCTCTCTCCTTAAAACTCTCCTTTCATGTTTTATTTCTTCTTTTAACCCTTAAGCTTCTACTTCTCAGGTATCTTATCTGACTTACA
>NW_004444235.1:858849-868604 GCF_000243295.1 Trichechus manatus latirostris
AAAAAAAACCCATTGCCATCAAGTCGATTCCCACTCATATGCACAGAAATGAAAAATACTAGCCTCTCAACGTATACCGCTGAATTCAAAAAATAACCCAAACAACATTAAGGGATACTCGTGAGGAGTGTGTCTCTTAGCTCAAGTAGATACAAGAGACTAAATGGGCAGCTTCTGTCCAGAGATGAGATGGGAAGGCAGAGAGGGTTAGAAGCTGGTTGAATGGACATACATAGGGAATCAGGGGTGGAAAGGAGGAGTGTGCTGTCACAGTATCAGGAGAGCAATTAGAGTCACATAACAATGTATGTATAAATTTTTGTATGGGAAAAAACAAAAATAAAAAATAATAAACCCAAACAAACCTTACATTATGGTAGGCAAGTGATATAGTAGAAAGCACATAGGCTTTGGAGTCAGAAAGACTTGTATTTAAATTCTAGCCACGCCAACTTTTGAGATCCTGGACACTTCTGTAAACCTCCATTTCCTCACCTGCACATGGAAATAATTCCATCCATCTTCCAAGGTAAATGTGAGGGTTCAACAAGAATTTATGTAAACTATAGCAGACACTTTATAAGTGTGAACACTCTTTCCCCTTGGAGAGGACACCTCAGTCTGTCTAGTGCCCCCCTCATTGCCCTGCAGTTTCCCTACAGGTTTCATATAACCTCACGCTCCTTGGCTAGTTGGCTGGTCCAAGGTGGGTATTTACTCACAGTGGGCCAACAAGTCCCTTCCCTCCAATTTACGGACCTTGTACAATAGGGAAAATCCCAGAATCTCTCAGGTGTTGAAGCTGCAAGCCTTTCAGATTGCCGGAGCCATGATTCCTAACCTGTAGAAAGAGCCAGACTGAAGCAAGAGACAAAAATTAAGCAGAGTTCGTGGTGCCAGAGGTCCAGCTGCACTCACGCTCTCCTCTTGGCTTGGGTTGGTTCAGCTTTTACGAAGACTCCACGAGTTACATCATATCCTCATCTCTTTCCCTTCTGCCTTAAGCAGATTTGGATTTCTGTTTTCCACAACCTCAAGACCACTGCCGTCGAGCTGATTCCAACTTACAGCAACCCTATAGGACAGCGTAGAACTGCCCCATATGGTTTCCAAGGCTATAATATTTAGGGAAGCAGAGTGCCACATCTTTTTCCCACGGAGTTGCTGGTGGGTTTGAGCTATGAACCTTTCAGTTAGCAGCCAAGTGCTTTAACCACTGCACCTCCAGGGCTCCTCACAACCTCAAGATTCCTAATTAAAACACCTTTCCCTCCACCCATGCAACAGAATGCCTACCTCACATCCAGACCTATGAATCAGCTTCGAGGACCTGAAGAAAACCAGAAGCAAGGGCATGCCAGGAGAGAAGAGATAAGACCATAAACCTGAAAACAGTCTGAGAATGTAGAAAGCAAAGAAAGTTGAAATATTTGAAAAGGTATTAAGTTGGTGAGACAGAGTGGAGGTTAAAGGGAGAGGGGAAAGGCAACACTAAGGTTTGGGTGGGCAGAAGGCCAGTGAAGGACAAATAATGTGAAAATCATTCCTCTATTGCATGATCTGGTACCTCTCATGGAGCTAGGGGTAGGTCCTTAAGGCAGAACTTCCCTAAGCAATAACTGGAATGAAGACTGGGCACAGAAAGATGGAAAAGCAGTGAGTCTGGGTAAACATTTGAAAATGGGGATTTTAACTGCAAAGTAGGGGAAAGAGAAACAATGTTCATTAGTAAACATACTGAGTCACTCATTTAAGAAAAATTCACTCACTACCCAAACAGATTTTGCCCCAGACCTTATGCATTCTAAAAAAGAGATGAGTTGTACATTTAAAAACATTCAAAGTGATTTAAGTGCATCTCAAAAGTCAACACGGCTAGGATTTAAATACAGGTATGTCTGACTCCATACTTTCAAAGACTACTGAGGTAGAAAAAATGAAGAGAGACAAAGCGTCCAGATTTTGAAGAGTAAAAACAAAAACAAAACTGTCAGTTGAAATAAGTTTCAGTACAGCAGAACCTAGACTACAAGGGTTAAAAAACAAATTCATCATTTAACAAGTATCTGCTGTGTGCCAGACACAAGGAAAATGTACAGCACAGATGAAGGCTACTTTTTAGGAAGTCTGTCACTGAACAAAAGCAAAGAGATATAACGTACCAGGGAAGCAAAGAGCTGAAAAGAAAGATGTATAATCCAGTGGCCTTCTGAGTGTGTTTCCAGATAAAGTAAGAGGTCCCGCTGCAGCTGAAAGTATACTAAAGCAAAGCTCATATTCCCTGATGAAGCAAGTTCTGGACAAGGTGGAAGAGATGGTTTCAGGAAGTAAGGAAGGTGAGGCAGGAGACCATCATGTGGTGAAGGGATGAGGAGCAGGGCAAGAGTTCAGCTCTGCAAATCAGCTCTACAAAAAGGGATCGTCCAAATGCTGCTGCTGAGCAGCCACCCCCTTCGAGACCTGATTAACCGAAAACCAAACCAGTTGCTGTTGAGTCAATTCCAACACATGACACATGACCCCATGTGTGTCAGAGTACAGCTGTGCTCCATTGGGTTTTCAATGGCTGATTTTTCGTAAGCAGGTCACCAGGCTTTTCTTTAGAGGTGCCTCTGGATGGACTTGAACCTCCAACCTTTTGCTTAGCAGTTGTTCACACCTTATTTGTAGTTATCTAAGCACAGTGACCACATGACTAGTAACTCTGAACTATCCAGAGCCAGAGAAAACAGTCAATGAGGAACGGCACATAAGCCCAGTTTGGAAACTGCCAAGGACCAGGGGAACAACATCACTGAGATGATGGACAGAGAAAGAAGATAAGGGCACGTACAGAAAACTGCATACATAAAGAGATCAGTACATGAAACAAGGCAAAAAGGCATGAAATGACAGTACATTAGAGGAATCAAAAATACTGTAACTCAGTCTAACACCTGAAGTATAAAGTGTGATGGGCGCTGGCATGAGATTAGGTCAGACAGGAAAGGAGGAACCAGATTGTGAAAAAAAGTACATATATAACGTGCAAAGAAGTTTGGACTGCATCCTTTAGGTGCTCAGGGGCTGCTGGCCATACCACAGAAGTCATTAACACAACCCCAAGAAGGCGTCATCCCAGTGTTTAGAACCCTAGCTGGCCCACCGTAACGAATCAACAAATATTTGCCCAATGACTGGGCAGAGGTGCAGGGTGTGGGGCTCAAGGACGAAGCAGTGGGCAGAAGCAGAGCCTGAGAGGCTTGTGTCACTGAAGCGAGACAGCTTTCACACTTCCCTGCCTTCCTGACTCTCTGCTGCTCTCAGGTTGTATTCTTTACCCCTCAAATGTCTGCCCTCCTGTGGTCTAGAAACATGCCGATCTTTCAAAGCCCACCCACCTAAAACCAGTTTATTGGCAAGGCTGCTCCTCCTTCTCTGGGTGCTGTCAGCTCACCATCCCTCACCAGCCCACAGCATTGTGCACACTTCCTGGGTTATTTTTATATATTATATATTCCAACTAGGAGATAATTATTTCCCCAATTAGGCTGTAGGTTTTCTAAAGACAATGCCAAGCAACATTCTACGCTTCTCTGAATGTTTCCAGGACTTACTGACATATGTGCACACTCTCCTGGAAACTTACAGGTGGTAACCCTTCACAATGATAATTCTTAATGAGAGAATGATACTAGTATCTTCTCTTTGTTCCCAAGCAGTTCAGCTTTGACTGCAAATGTGCATGAATCCTACTCAACAAAAGCCCTGCAGTGAACTCTGGGCCCACTCTCCTTAGAAAGCAGTTGATGTGAGCTTGCACCCTGGAGTCTCCCCCATAATTTAAATAGCTAATCAAAGTTCATCTTCCAAATACATATCTTTAAGAATGCAGAGTGATATAAGTAGATGATGTTTTAGCAGCCCTTAGAGATCACCCCATGATCCTGTCTGCTTCAGTGGACAGTGGTATGCAGTAAATACTAGTTTATTTGAATATCTGTATTTCGGTACTCATGTATTATAAGGATTTAACCTACATAACAATCTGCAGAATTAGAATGACTTAGGTCTCTAGGCTAACATATGGAAGGGAAATACTTTCTGAAAGATCCTATGCAGAATAAAGAATCTAATCAAATAAAATAAAGAAAATAATGCAATAGCAGCTCTGAATGATATAGTAATTACTTCATAAATAATAAATGTCTTATTATTTCTACATTTTTGAAATCTTTGCCTTGCTGTATGTCAGAGGTATGCTTGTATGTGCTAAATTGGCCTATAAATTATTTAATATGTCTATAGAACATAACAAACCACTATTAAAATTATGACTGTGTAAAATTATATAGGTATGTGAATATGGAACAGTAAGGAACCTAAATTTTAAGCTGACAGACTATGGGGTAGAATTGTGGAAAATTATCATCTAAGCTATTGGTTTTGAGTAACTGTCATTGTTATCTGAACAATATTTTTAAAATAAATACAAAGTGCTATGGTCACAAGTTGTAAATTAAATCAAATCCACATGCCACAAAAGACATATTGCCAAACTGTCTCACCTTATATGTCAACATTCACATTTATCAAAGTCACTATCTCTATGAAGCTTTCCCTAATCCGTTTAATCTTATGTCATCATTCCACATTCTTCCAACTAATCAAGAAGTGGAAGTAGAAACTGTCTATTTGCATACATTTAATTAATACCCAATATTACTACCTGAGGGGTCCTGTTGGCCGTGGTTAAGCATTTGGCTGCTAACCAAAAAGGTCAGCAGTACAAATCCAACAGCCGCTCCTTGGAAACCCTGCGGGGCAGATCTACTCTGTCCTATAGGGTTGCAATGAGTCAGAATTGACTCGATGGCAACAGCTTTGGTTTTTTTGGTTTATTAGTACTTGAGGGTTCATATCTCAGGCTCATTTTGTTAAATATAGTCCTTAAATGTAAAGTCTACCCCTATGTACATCTAGCCTTTCCTCTTCAATCGTCATTTTAATTCTAGTACTGGTACTTTCACTTGCACCAATTTCACCGCTTGAATTTTTTTCCCCTGTTGGTCTTCTAGAATGAAGCGCAGATGTTCAAACAGAATCATTAACTATCTCCAGAGGAAAATAATGTGTTTTATGTTTGCTTATAACATAGGGAGATATACCTAAAAAAAAACAATGACACATAACTTTACTATCAGTTTCTCATGTATACGTTTCAAAAATGTGGATTTTAAATTTGATCATTAGCACATGTGGAATGTGTGCTATGTCTGTAATTTCCATTGGGCAAAATTAATCAGACATATAGCAAAAAAAGGATGCATTGATTTTGTCTCCGAATAAAACTATATAAAAGAGTTCTAATGTTTTATCAGACCAAGAAAAGACAATGGAAATTTTAAATTAACCCAATGTCAGTATTAGATAAGTTCTTCATTTCTGACAATTTACAACTATTGTTCAAAAAATAGTTTCCTGCACCACAAGCAAATAAAGGCATTACTTGATGGAATACAAACTTTTTTCAAACATTAGTCTCAAATTCCACTGTGGAAATGAATGATTATTTTAAAGAGAGAACCTGCTTTTTTTGTACATTTATTAAATTAGCAAACAAAAACCAATCCCTTCACAAACATTTAATGTCATAAACAAGTTGTCTTAATGGATTTTTAAAATTAATTCTGTTTTATCACGTATAAGTCATATTCTAACCCAGAAGTAGATAAGCCCTTCATGACACAAATGAGAAAGCTGAGCTCATGAGAGCTCAAATTCCTAGTCATAATGTAAACTAAGACAGAAATTCATTCATAGTAGACTATCAACTTCATATTAAGTTTATTACAGCAGTAAATATGCAATCAGCTTAAGTTTCTACAATTTAAGTTTTTAGGAAGACATATATTTTACAGAACAAAAAAAAGATTTTGAAGATGAACTTTTCTTAATATCAAACTTAGAACTCAAATGTATATGAATACAAGCCATATTTAAAACACCAACATAATACATGTGAATAAACAGAATCCATCTATAAATTAGCAAAATGAGATTGGTTAAAATACATCTTTGCTGTGAAAGGTTGACAAGTCTTCAGGCCACAGATAAATTTTATTCTGAGCCAAATAAAGGGAAAAATCATTCTGTCAGCAGAAAACCTGCTGAGGGATGGCAAAGCATGGCATTAATTGGAATGAGGCTAATTTCTTCTGCTATCTATTTCAAAACGATGTCTGCAAGATCAAAAAACCCTGAGGCAGAGCTCTACCTCAAAATACATATTAAGTGCATTTCTACCAAGGCTGGCTGAAAAAAAAAAAAAATCTATATATCAAAAACCATTCTTCCACAATCTATTTTTTTATTCTAACTATATGCAAATTACAGAAAATTTGGAAAAGTGGAAAGAAGAAATTACCCACAATCCTACCACCAAAAGACAGTAACTCTTGAATTTTATTACCATTTTCTTCCAGTTTTCTTCCTAAGGCTTCTTACAGAGAAGAGTAACAACTCCAGCTTCTAACTTAACATTACAACATGTGTACATTTCCATTAATTAAATTCTACTGGTCCTGTAATGCATTACTTCTCATTCTGAAATGAGACTTGTTTTCCGGTCATGTGAGGGAATGCCAGTGGCCCCTGAAGCACATGTGTCACATTGGTAAGACCCTGGTTTAAAAGTCATTCTACCACAGACTGCATAGGTTCTCTCAGGAGCTAATAAAATTTTAAAATTAGTGAATTCAAATCCCACATAAATCCTGAGTTTGTAGATGAGGTATACCTAATTAGCCCTTTATCAATTTAGTAAGGTCAAGATTAATAATAATCATTTATAAGCATATTATGCTTTCCTCTTTGCAAAGCTCCTTGACACTATTATTTCATCTTCATTAAAGCTATGAGAAAGGTATGAGATAGGATACTTCTCTGATCACCAGTATAAAAAACTGAGGTACAAAGAGATTAAATGTCTTGGAATTTATCCAAGCAACTTAAAATATAAGAACTAGAAATCAGGCCTTTTAACAAATAGCATCATTTCTATTTGCATTAATCTACACTGAAAATCTATGTAAGATGACACTACGAAAGAGAAAAAATTTGTTAAATATTAGACTGCGCTTGAGAAACTTTAAAATCAAGTCATCATCTCTTTTGGAGGGAAGGCATGTAACTCATTCTATACCATAATAAGATTTTTTAATATAATATAAACACTTTCAGATGTAGAAATAAGCAAAAACAGTTGGAACATTCTGATTATCACAATATTCCTTTCAGTATCAAGGTAACTTATATTCTTTGTTTCAGTTTCCTTATCTTTGAAATGGGATGTTGTTGTTAGCTGCCACTGAGTCGATTCTGAAATGGGTTGGCAGTACTTATCTCAGATGGTTGCAGTAAAGACTGAGTGTACATAAACCACTTGGAACTGTGCCTACCACAAAGTAAAGCCCAAATAAGTGCTCTGCTAAAAGAGGGAAGCCCAGAAAACTCATACCCCTTGCCCTTTCTACAAATTGCCTTTGACGTTGTTGTTGTTAACATGCCATGTCAAGCTGGTTCCAAGTTACAGCCACCTCATGCACAGCAGAAGAAAACACTGCCCAGACCTGCATGATCCTCCAACAATTGTTATGTTTGAGCCCACTGCTGCAGCCACTGTGTCAACCCAACTCATTGAAGGTCTTCCTCTTTTTCACTGACACTCTACTTTAGCAAGCATGATGTCCTTCTCCAGGTACTGGTCCCTCCTAATAACATGTCCAAAGTAACTGAGACAAAGTCTCACCATCTTCGCTTCTAAGGAGCGTTCTGGCTGTACTTCTTCCAAGACAGATTTGTTCATTCTTCTGGCAGATCATGGTATATTCAATATTCTTTACCAATACCAAAATTCAAAGGCTTCAATTCTTCTTCGGTCTTCCTTACTCATTGTCCAGCTTTCACATGCATACGAGGTGACTGAAAATACCATGGCTTGGGTCAGGCATACCTTAGTCCTCAAAGTGATCAGTCCTCAAAGTGACATCTTTACTTTTTAATACTTTAAAGAGGTCTTTTGCAGCAGATCTGCCCAATACATCGTTTGATTTCTTGACCGCTGCTTCCATGGGCAAATAAGTGTTAGTCATGTAAAACCTTGTGGGTTCTTTGTTTTTTAAACCAGGAGATAAATACATAGGCTCAAAACTTCAAGGAAGGGAAGGATTTCACACTCTCTTTAATTTATTAAGAACTGATGTTCAACAGGAGCTCTGGTGGCCCAGAGGTTAAAAGCTCAGCTGCTGAGCAAAAGGTTGGCAGTTCAAATCCACTAGCCACTCCTTAGAAACCCTCTAGGGCAGTTCTACTCTGTCCATAGGGTTGCTATGAGTTGGAATCTACTTGACGGCAATGAGTCTGGTTTAACAGGTTTGATGTTCAATAATTCATTTCAGAGATAATACAACTAAAACCTGAATGTGAAACATCTAGGTATATTTCTACCCATGAAATTTTAAACTATATTACCTAGAAATGAGCCTACATCTAAAGAGGTCAGTTTACCAAATACATTTTCTCCTCATAATCAGATTACACTTTCACATGCCTGTCAAAGTTTCAGCACCTTCATAATGACAGGCTTATGGCCATGATTCCATGCTTTACTGAAAACCATGTTAGAGCAACAGTGGGCTGGACTTAAAAGTTGGAGGTGAATTAAAAAAAAAAAAAGTCCCAGTAAATAAGTAACAATTCTTATCCTTCTCATCTCAATTAAACAGGAAATGCAGAGGGAAAGTGTGTTCTTTAACTGTTACCAAAGTGATTCCAAATTGTGGTACACTGCCTGAAAATAGTACTAAAAGGTGAGAAAAAACTTAGCTCTGCATTCTCTTTCCATTATAATGATTACTCAATAAACAGTTTTGCTTGCTTCTGGGATAGATTTTTTCAAGGATTATAGCTGGAAAAAAGTTTGTTTTCATTTTTCTGGGAAGTTTACCCTTTTAACGTGGAACGCTCCACTTGGGCAACATAACACTTTAACTTGGCTCAGACCCAGTGACCCAGACATCTAGACTACCATCCTGAATAATCGGCAGGGATTGTAAAGGACATGTTCCGAATCCAAGACTTCAAGGCAGCCAGAATCGATTTTACTCCCTTTAGAATCTGAGCACTTTCACAAAGGATGATAACTATCACTACTTGTCTTTAATTCGTTTACGAAACTATTTAATTTTCTTGCCTTTCTGATCAGTCCAACCATTCACCTGGCCTAACTTTAAAGGTCACACACATCTCCACGAGTTCTCTTTCCTCCCAAAGGCTTTCCCCAACAGAAGAACCCAATACTAAACAAGTGGCCAAAACAGCAGGGTCCCGCTTCTCTCTTTTGAGAGAAATGAACGGCCTTGCCAAAAAGTATAGCCGCACAACTTGGGGGATAGGCAGACAGAGCCCACCTTTTCAACTCCACCCCGCCGGTGCCCCGCCAGTCTGGCCACGCACCCGGGTGCACGCACCACGCACCTCCCCGGCGCCGCCTGCAGATCCGGCTTAAGGCCGGGAGAGGGGCGCCCCAAGCTGCCCCCGCACTCCCCCGGGACCACTCACCTAGCTGGGCTCCCGCGTCCTCGAGCAGCAGGAGGATGAGTACAAGCAAGAAGAACTGGGGCATGGAGGAGGAGGAAGAGGAGGAGGAGTTGGAGCCGGGAGGAAGGGAGCGGGAGCTGGAGAGCGAGAGCGCGGCCCGGGCGGGGGCGGCGGAC
>NW_004444235.1:869403-870306 GCF_000243295.1 Trichechus manatus latirostris
TTTTTCTAAGCAGAACGTGTTTTTTATTAAAACTACAGTCAATTGTTCCAACAGTTGTGAGTTACGATAACAGATGCAGTGCTCAATTTTAAAAATATGCATTTCCTCATCGTGTAACCTTCACACATATTAGACAGTAAGGAGGGAAACAAAGTATAAAATAAGATCTATGCCCCCAAAGCTATTTAAACGTAACATGCTAACATTCAGCCATTCTGCAGTGAGTTGTTCAGCACCTGCTATCTACGTGCAAACATTGTGCTGAGTCGTGACAGTTGCACACATAATACAGAAATCTTGCAGAATCTACTGTGGGGACAGAGATGGAAATCCATCATGCAAGTCAGAATGAAGTAAGTGCTAATTAGACGAAACCCAAACTCATTGCCATCCAGTTGATTCTGACTCATGGGGACCCCATGTGTTTCAGAACAGAACTGTGCCCCACAGTGTTTTCAATGGCTGTGATCTTATGGAAGTAGATCGCCAGGCCTTTCTTCTGTAGTGCCAATGGATGGGTTCAAACTGCCAACCTTTAGTAGTCTACCATCAAACTGCTAAATGGTAGACTACTAAAGGTTGGCAGTTTGATGGAGATGTGTAAGGAGATTGAGTGACCAAATGAAGAGGTCTTTGGGAAGGAAAAATCCGAAGAAACAGGCAGTGATTGATTTTAGAGGGGAGAGAGATGTCATCTGGGATATCTTAACTTTGGCCCCTGGGAGGAGGATGGTGTCATTAACAAAGTCAGGAAACTGGAAAGGTAGAGCAGGTAGTGTGGGAAAGTGAGTTAATTTTGGACAAGTTGAACTTTAGATGTCAGTTCAACTAATATGTGAAGCTATAGACAGGTGGACATTTTGGTCTAAAGCTCAGTTTGATTAATGCTCTGCAGTTATGGGT
>NW_004444235.1:870984-877562 GCF_000243295.1 Trichechus manatus latirostris
TTGAGAAACAAATAAAGTGTTCTGAGCAAGACAGTGGTATTATTAGATTTTTATTGTAGAAAATAGAATTGGACAGAAAGGCAAGGAATGGATTGAGTAAGAGCAACACTGGAAATGAGGGAAAGCTAGTGCAAAGACTCTTCCACTGATCTGTATGGTTTAAGGCAGTGTGAGTGTGTCTGAACTGCTGGTAGCAGTGGGCTTGGAAAAGGGTGGGGAGGACTGACTGGAGGAATATTTATGAACTTAATGAATTATGAGATGTGGGGAGTAAGGAGGAGCTGAGGAAGATGCTCAATTTCTGGGTAGAACGTGGTTCTATTCCCACAGCAAGGGACTGCAAGAAGGTTTGGTTGGATGAGGAGGTAGAAGATAAGATCACGAGTTCCATATTGGACATAACCTTGAGGTCACAGAGGTGGTGACAGAACAAGGCCTTATGAATCGCAGGCTGGCACTCTTGGCTTCATAGAACTGCACAAGAAGCAGAAAACTCACTTGTGAACTAGCACAGTTATGGAAGCTTTTCTGGAAGAGGCAGAACCTGGGCTATAGCCACCCCTCCCCTTGCTAACCCGGCATGGAAAGTCCAAACTCACATAGACCTAGAGCAAGAGATAGGAGCACTTACATTTTCTTAGCCCTGTTGTACTTACTGTCCAGTATTTTAAAGGGTTATTTAAAGTGGAGAATATAGAGGTGGCAGAGAAGGGAAGAGGGAGGAAGGGGCGGATTGGAGTTATATTTATAGAGGTAAAATCAAAAAATCTTAGTGACTAATGCTATTTTGACAATTCTGTACACCTACGTTTCAGTTTCTGGTTTTGCTTTGGAAATACAGGGTCTAGAACTGTGGCTAGAAAATGTCTCTGAAGCCCCCTATTGCTGTATGTAAAGAGGAAATTACAGGTCTAGCACCAATGTGGTTCTGCCCTACTCTCTCCCCACATCTCCTGATCATTTTCACTTTACTAAGTTGTAAAAAAAATATTGGTAGATGGCTGCTCTGTGCTGACCAAAATCTCCTCATGGGACTTACACCAAAAGAACATAACAGGTGTTAGCTTCTAGAGCAGTGACTGGACAGAGTAGAACTCCATTGTACATGACCTCCCTCACTCCCTGCAAGCCGCTCTAGCCAACTTTGTCATCATCCTTGCCTCTGGGACTTGGCATGTTTGGAGGTTGACATCTACTGAGGCAATGGAAATAATACTTGTCCAGGACCATTTCACCCACATGTCCCAGATGGCTAGGGCCAAGTCAGAAGTGAGGATTCTGATCAGGACCCAAAGCGGATAGGTTCGGAGAAGGCCATTATCATAGCCAGAGGTCCCCAGAAGCTAAAGTGACTCTAAAAGCCAAGTCCAGGTCCCACCTCCTTTCCCTAGAGTCTCAAATAAATATGGGCTTTAGAGGTTCCCTTGGGGACAAGATGAACAGAGCACACACAAACTGAGCAGTGTCTTCATTGTACATAAGTTCACTGATGTGGGCTGGGGCTTGTACATTCACAGTCAACTGCATTCATTGACTGGTAAATGAAATAATTCTTTAGATGAAGGTTCTGGGGAAGACTGGGGCATCAGGAAAGGAACATGTGGATAATGATATATGAAATATCAGGAAATGAAAATATGCATCTTTTAGTATAGTTATGATTTTTTATTTCATATTAAGATATTTAAAATGAATATAGAACCTTAGCCTAAATGTTAATTCACCAGACTTTCTTCCCCTTTTCTTCTTTTTCTCTCTTGCTCTTTTTTTTTTCTGCTTCTTTTAATGGATAAAGAGTGGAGAGGTAGAGAAAATGAAATTGATCTGTAGAGAAAAGGGGAAATATGAAAGGAATGGTTACACTCTGCTTTTTCTGCTTTTAAATGAATCCCAGTCCAGTCACTGCTAAGGAAATGAGAATAGGAGAGAGAACCTGGAACAAGTGCCTTTGCTTCTGATGGTACAAAAACATCTGGGTTTTAATGGTATGATATGTAATAATTATTGGCACCTTCATTGCTGTTAAATGTCTGTTAAGCATTAGTGAAACAGAGGAGGCTCATTTAAAATGGCATTTATACAGGAGACCTTGGGGATGATCGTATGTATTGAATCACTGGTGGGGTTTATCAACAAGTGTGTATTTTTGACAGGATAATAGAAAAAGGAAACAAACGAGAATTTACGTTTGTGATCTTTCAATAGGGTGGGAGAGAAAGAAGTCCATGGCAGTTTTGGGGAAATCTTTCTAACTACAAAGACCAGGGCCCTAAGATCTGGTTGCTGTCCTCCCGGGAGAACTTCCATTGTCCTGTTGATTGTTTGGACAAACATTTACAGCCAAGTTTGTTGCTAAATGTCTGAATTCTGCTGAGGAGACTTTCTTCCTCTCCGTGAACAGGAGTAGTTTGGATACATTTTTCTTTATCTTGTAAGCTTCTTTCAGTGAGTCATTTCTGTCAAATCTAGGGTTATTTCCCAAATTTTATTAACATTTAGAAACTATTTGTTTAGTTGTTATAGCATATTTGAGGCAGGAGTGCTATGATCCTAATTTATTATTGAAGATATTTAATTTTTACTAGTTTACTGGATAATGACATTAAATATTTTTTATTGTAAGATTAAGATTGGCATTTTTCACTAACACCACTGCTTTTATCATTTTCCATTTGCTTCTTCCTCCACTATAACCCTCTCTCTCTCCCTTTTACCCACGCAAGCATGCACGCGCGCGCACACGCGCACACACACACACACACACACACACACACACACGCACACTTGGTTTCCTAATAGCAGAAGAAATTGTACCAGTTCACTCCTATGGGTCACAACAAGATGGTTTCAGCCTAGTATTCTATCCCTGGTAGAAATTTTAGTAGATTTTAGTAAAAGCGTGTGAAAACTGCCCTCCATAACATCAGTGTCATGACTAGAAATTGGAGAAGTAATTATACATGAGTGGTTAACAGGGAACTAAACTGTAGTGAACATACCTGACTATCTGAGGTAACATGATCTAAGTGTGTCTCTCCTGCCATACACCTGTATCCTTTCCTGTGGGACCTTTGCTGGCAGCACAGTGAAGAATTAAATGTACAGAGTTGAAATTCTGTTTGGCATCTCAGAAACTAAACTGTTTCATGGAATCATGGAAACAGCCCTGGACCAGACTCATGTATCCACCTTCCACACGGAAGAGCTGTGTAACCTATGGCAAGGGTCATAAGCTGTCTACACCTGGGTTTCCTTGTCTGTAACAGAAGGTGGTTGTGTTATGGTTGGGATGGTTGACAATTTTTCCAAATTCTACTTGCTGCTGTCTTTCATCTCACAGCCAAATTCTAAGTCCTTAATTCCTAAATTGCTACCTAATGTAGGAGGAGAGGAAAGAAAAACTGCTGACTACCGAGTCCCTCTCTGGAAGCGAGCTGTCTTTGCTGAACGGGAGCGCACCTTAAAGGGGAGGCTTGGTTCAGAATAGAAACCCCATCTTTTCACTTCCGCACCAGCAGAGCCTTTATAAGCGGGGACTCGATGAATAGACCCAGTTCTATTCTGTGAAAAAATCGAACAGGACTTTGAAGTGGGGAATGGGGGTGTGTAGCCTTATCTGGAAGGAGATTGGGAGGAGGTAAAAGACTTCAGGAATGTCACAGGAAACCAGAGTCAAGGAGAGGTGAGAAATAGTGAAAATTCCCTAGCGGTTCAAATGACAAGATGCCTTTAAAGAGATATATAATAAAGAATTTCAAGTTGTTTCCTGTACATGCTACATTGTAACCTTCCTTCTGCCTCAGAAACTCTCCATGAAGTTTTCTACAGTCACAGCCTTGATTGGGTGGAACTTTGAGGAAGCAGGAAAGTTATCAGGTTGGCGCCCAGCTGAAAGGGGCAGCATACTCAGAAGATGAAAGAAAGTAGAGATCAAGATTTCAGAGGAAGCAGGATACTACTAATCACTAGAGAAACTTAAACCTCCATGCCACTCTCTACCCTCATGATAAAAATCTGTGGGAGATTTGGGGAGAGAAACTAGGTTTCCATCCCTAAGTGAGTCTAAATATTTGGGCAGTTTTATTTAAATAAAGGAAAAGGTGACCATAGCAAGCTAGTGGATTTGGAATCATCCAGGCAGCTGACACTGGTTACACCAAGGCAAGCAAATTGTAATATACTAATTCTACTTTCTATTTTCTACAAACCAAGAGAGTAGAAATAAAAATTGAGACTTTTTATGTGCAAATTGCTTCTTTCAGCTCTGCCTTCTGAATCCTGTAATTAAAGTTTAATTTAAATCTTTTAAATTTAATAAGTCAATAAATAAGAACTAATATTTTAAATTATAGCAAGCCTTTGGAAACGTAGTGTTTAAAAAGAATACCTAAGGTTTTAAATCAAAGAAGTTAAAAAAAAATGAGGAAGAAATGCTATTCAATACACAGCATTATAACAAATAAGCTGCAATTTAGAAAAATTAATCCTCACTGTCACACCATTGTATGAAAAATAAATTCTAAAAGATGATTTAAAAAAAAAGTATATCATTTTCTTCATATCACAGTCACACGATAGCTAATATTAGGCTGCCTTTTAACACAATAAGATATAAATGAGATGCAGAATATATTATACGTTTTTATTTAAACAGATCTTTTTATTTTTGTCATTCTATCAACCATGGTTTGTGAAATGACAAATTGTGAACTAAAAGGAAATAATATATTATTCAAATTAACCTTACTTTCCAGGAGCTTCTGCATTAATAATCAGGTTTTAATGCCAATATGAGTAATACTTCACATTTGACTGACATACACTATCATTTCGTTCATAGTTAACATGCTGCACAAAAGTGAAGATGTGAGAGATGTTTTCTGAAGGGTTGATTGCAGACCAAGATAACTCCTAAGCAAGAAACAAAGGAGAATGTAAATTCTCTGACCTAGCTTTTTTTTTAAATATTGGAGGACTATACTTGCCTAGTGCTCATAGGATTTTGAATAAATAGGACTATTTTCTCATCACATATCTGGCATTATTTACTCGTGATCCCTCTAGGGTGGTGCTTAGCTCTGGTTTACAGACCTGGATATATCTAGAATTGTTTTTGATGAATATAAGCAGTACATTTGATTCATATTACTTGTAATACTGACATGACTAAAATAGAGGGTATGAGTATGACCTTGGTAAAAGACATAATTATTTAGTAACAAAAAAGTTATATAGTAACAAAAATCCATGGATTTCCTATTTATTTAGGAATCAAAATACCCTGGTATTAACAGCCTACTCAAAAGACGAAAATCTAACCTTTTCTTTAGCTGTTTGATTTGAAACAGCAAAAGTGTTTTTTTCTCAAGAATCAATTACAAATGTAATCAATGTCACGGAATTGTGTACGTAGAGATTGTTGAGACAGTGTATGTTTTGTTATGTATATTTTCACCACAACAGAATTTTAAAGAATCAATTATAAGACATAAGGTAATTCAGTAATTATTTTACTCTTTTTGTCATCTGCTATTATTCTCATATTAGTAAATAACTGATACTAAGAAAGTACATCACTATCATAACATAAATATATTCACCCAAACCAGAAACTGTTTGATTGTCACATATGCATACAATTAATTAAATCACCTACAAAATAATATTCCCACCAGAGAGGCATGCTGAATCAGGCCCCAGATTTTATTTTAACAATAATGCAAGAGTCTGCATAATTTGCTTGGAATTCTCTCCAAGTGAAGAAATTAATATGGCCATCCATTTAGAGAAACTATAGTTATACATGGTCCAGAATGAAAATTTTAATGCCATCTGTGCCCTAATGGAAAACAAAATGAAACAAACAAGTCATGTTTGAAGATATGTTAAAATATTTTACTAAAATCCCATCTGTAGTCATATATTTTCTTCTGAAAGGTATTTCCCAACTTTTATGTCTATCTATTCTGTGTGCAGAGAATTTAAGTTCTTCTTTATCAGTCAAGATTTTTTGGTGGTCCTGGAATAATTTTTATAATTGTAGATCTAGTGCCCCTTTGGGAGCCCTGGTGGCACAGTGATTAAGAGCTCGGCTGCTAACCAAAAGGTCAACAGTTAGAATCCACCATCCGCTCCTGGGAAACCCTATGAGGCAGTTCTACTATGAATGAGAATTGACTTGACAGCAACGGGTTTTTTTTTGTTTGTTTTTTGATTTTTGTTTTTGTAATTCCCTTTTATCACAGGAAATATCCCCACCTTTATTTTCCCAACCTAAATGAGTATGACAGGTAGCTAATATTCACGAAAGGAAGAATGACTAGCCTCTAAATATCTTCCTTTAAAAAATTGCCTTCCTGAAATGGTTTAAACACAGAAGAAAACATTCTTTGATGGTTACAAGGGTGAGGAGGGAGAGAAATGGATATTCACTGACTAGACAGTAGATAAGAATTATCTTAGGTGAAGGGAAAGACAACATGCAATACAGGGGAAGTCAGCATAACAGGACTAACTTAAAAGCTGAGAAGTTTCCTGAATACAACCAAACACTTCGAGGGACAGAGTAGCAGGGGCAG
>NW_004444235.1:878461-879757 GCF_000243295.1 Trichechus manatus latirostris
ATGACTGATTTTCCGGAAGTAGATTACCAGTCCTTTCTTCTGAAATGCCTCTGGTTGTACTCCAGCCTTCAACCTTCGGTTAGCAGACAAGCATGTTAACTGTTTGCACCACCTGGGGATACCAATACATGATAAGAAAACTGTATTTAGGAGAAAATAATATGAATTGCCACCGAAAACATCTTGAGAATGTAAAATGTTATTGCAAAAAAATACAAAGCTCAGAATTCTACGTTCTACTCAATAAATGTTAACATTTTTTCCATCAGGTTTCCAAACTGATTTAAAAACAAGCTGTATATAAATTATGACACTTGTTTATGGACTACGGAGTAGAATAAACTACTCTATTGAAATGGTATGTACCAATAGCATTGCCTAATGGGGCTTTCGCAACTCCAGAGAGCCCAAATGGGAATATGTGGCCTCCTTTGAGTAGCGGTGGGAAAAATATAAGTTTCTTTCATTTGGAAGATTTAATTATGACAACCAGGATGTGTGAGTTCATTAGGCTTTGGCTTCTTAAGATTTACATGTAAAAATCCTATGTGTCTGCCAACTAAACTTGTGTTCATCCTAGCCTGTGTATCTTCTATAGCCCTTCTCTGTTGCTGGGAGATTCTAAATGAAACACTTTGATCCATTAATGGAATGCAGTTGACCCAGAGCCCTCTCTGTCACAGTGTTAATTCACAGCCACAAGGAGTAATGGGCAGCAAGCCAGGCTCCAGATCACATGTAAACCCTGGCAACAGGTCAAAATGGTGCTTGCTTAATGGGCCCCTCTGTCTTGAGCAATCAGATCCCCTGTCACGGTAGGTTCAGCTTTCCCATTGTAGGAGTTAGTTGCACACAATTTCCTGTCACCAGGGTTCCTCAGAAGGCTGTTTGTGACCAAGATGAGATAACTTTTCTGTAGCAACTGAAGAATCATGTACTCTAATACTGGGTCACCTCCCAAGGTTAGTGACCCCTGCCAGAGTGAGAGGAAGGGAAGGGGATTCAGTGAGCATCTATCTCACCTCTGACTCTCTGCTGGTCATTTGACACATGTTTTATTATTGATGTCTCATAGCATCTCAGTGAGGTAAATATAACTATTCACAGATGTGGGCACACTGGTTCAGTAACGAGGCTAGGACACTCAGCTGGGTTGAGCGTCCAGGCCCTCTAGTGTGAGCATGCTACCTCCGTGTTATCCTGGGACTCTTTCTTATATCACTCAGTGAGCAACATTCTTTCCAAAGCCTGCTACTAGCTGGCAATGAGCTAAGCACCTAATAAAAATTCCTTTTT
>NW_004444235.1:881529-883894 GCF_000243295.1 Trichechus manatus latirostris
TTCTACTCTGTCATATAGGGTTGCGATGTCGGAATCAACTTAATGGCACACAACATAGACAGCAAGGACTATTTTACATTAATTTTAGTGTCTCTTGCCAATAGACAAAACATAGTAGGTTTTCAATAAAGGTTTGATGAATGAATAATGTAGGAATAAAAAAATCATAACCCTTTTGGACTCCGAACAATTCTTTCTTGTTTCAATTTTAGGCATGACCATGTTTTATATCTCCATATTTTGTCACTATCTCCTGTTCTCAGACCTTGTTTTCTATTTCCTTCCCTTGCCCTTGAACATGGGCTGTGTTTCCAGGAGGTTTTTTGGCCACCAGTCTAGACTGAAGCATTTTGAATAGAATTGTTTAATTCTTTCATCTTTTCTAATTTTGAAATATTCTGCCATTTTCTCTGGTTAAGCGTACAGACCTTTGAGTCAGATATTCTGGGTCCACATCCAGGCTCTGACACACTTACCGTGTTACCTTGGTTTCTTCTCTTTGGTTTCTTCGTCAGTAAAATAGGGCTAGTAATAGGATCTCTTCATAGAGATGTTGAAGATTAAATGAGAAACACATGTTAAGAGTTCAGTGCAGTGCCGACCTATATGACAGAGTACAACTGCCCCATAGGGTTTCCAAGGAGTGACCGGTGGATTCAAACTACCAACCTTTTGGTTAGCAGCTAAGCTCCTTAACCACTGGGCAACCAGGGCTCTGTTATTATTCTAGGTACCATTTAACTCTGTATAACTCTATACAACAGAAATCAAGAATCTCTATCATGATTCACTGTACACTTCTGTTTCTTACAGTCATTTCTTTACATAGTCTTGGAAGAGTCTCCACTATTTTCAATAATAGCTTAATGAATGGTTAAGATCACACGTTTATATTGAACACAGATACCTTCTCTTAAGCCCCTCCCCTGCTTTTTGTTACTGATTAATGAAGAGGTGTGGCAATCACTTCTAGTTATGTATTTAATATTTATTTTCCCTTACTTCCATTCTAACAGAATTCTGATTTCATTAGGGATGGCAATGTGTCCAGTTAAATATCCGCATGTATCCAAGGTCATTTATAGCTAGAGGTGGCCATGTGATCCAGTTCTGGCCAATGAAATATAAGAAAAATCCATTAGGTAGGTGTCTTAGTCATCTAGTACTGCTATAACAGAAATATCACAAGTAGGTGGCTTTAATGAACAGAAGTTTATTGTCTCACAGTTTAGGAGTCTGGAAGTCGAAATTCAATGTGCTGGCTTTAGGGGAAGGCTCTCTTTCTCTCTGTCCATTCTGGGAAAAGGTCCTTATTTCTTTTTAGCTTCTGTTCCTAGGTTCTTTGACAATCATGTGGCATGTATCTTCCCCTCCATTTGTGCTTGCTTGCTTAATCTGCTTTCTTATATCTCAAAAAAGATTGAGTTAAGACACACTCTACACTAATACTGTCTCATTAACATAACAAAGAAAATCCCAAAGGGGATCATAACCACATGTATAGGGGTTAGGATTTACAACACATATTTTGGGGGTACACAATTCAATCCATAACACTGGGATTCCAGAAAAGCTTTTAAAAATGGAGCAGACTTGCCTGGCATTAGCCCTTTGCTCTTCCTCTTTCTTCCTGCCTAGAACACAGGTGTGATTCCTGCAGATGCAAGAGGTGTGTTTTGAACACAAAGACAGAAGCTACATGATAAGGATGGTAGAAAGATAAAAGCAGCCTGGGTGCTGAGGGCATCCTAGACCTGCCATACCAGCCCTACATTCATGTAACAGGAGAAAAATAAAAAAATAAACCCCTATTTGGTTAAGTCTACAACATTCAGGTTTCTGTTATTTGCAGGCAAATGCAATCTTAACTGTGTGTGTTTGCGGGGAAGGGGGAATTGGGGGAGTTACCATAATTCCACTGTAACAAAGTATAAGGCAGGCTGCATTGAACACATCTAACAGGATTCTGTACTGAAAAGATTGGTATATGTTAGTAAAACAGTCCCTTTCATGGATGTTGAGTACAGAATTATCTGGAGACTGCTGTATTCCCTAATGTAATTAAATAAATATTAAATAATATCTAACATGTCTAAAATATTGTTCTTGATATTGTAGTAAGATATAAAGATAAATAAGGTCTCTGCACTCAAGAAGCTTATTAAAGATGATTAGATAAATATACAAATGTACATGATACAAAGAGGAGTCCAGTGCATACCATAAAATAGATATAGATGCAATGGATGGGGATATTGCATTTTATTGGAAAGATCTAGTCGTCTTCATAGAGGAGACCTTGAAGAATGGATAGGATTTCAGTAGATTGACAGGTTAGGACACTTTCAAGGAAGGGAATGGCATG
>NW_004444235.1:885446-887644 GCF_000243295.1 Trichechus manatus latirostris
AGTCCTAGGTACCCTGGGGTGTCTTTCTTCAATTGATATGCAGCAGATTCACACCTTTAAGGACCAGTTGCTACAGTTTTGGAATATTTTCATTCAGTAAGTAAATAGCCATTTTCTTGAGGCCCCTGAGTGTACCCACACCATTCTGGCACTTCCCACAGGATTGTCCAGACCTCCCTACTCTCCAGCATCTAAATTGGTAACCCTCGGCATGGCTAGAGGCCTCTAGGGCTAAGGTTGATGCCTGCTCTGATAGAGGCCTGTGCTAGACCAGTTAAATACTTTTGATATTACCCAGCCCTTTCCCCATTGATCTGCAAAGCACCTTTTCTCTTGTTTCTTTCTTTGTCATTTTTTCATGATCCAGTCACAGGACTAAGAAGACAGCCAAGCTTTAGTCTGGTATTTCATCTTTGCTTACATATGTGTTACATTCAGTTTTGTAGATGTTATTTGTACACGTCATCAATAGCAAGACATCTTTTGACTCCAGGAGAGGAAAGCACCTGATTGTGTTATCAACATCATGGAAATGTAGTGTGATTATGGTAACTTTAGACAGTGGCTTTGAAAGGAGAGCTCTGTCTGTCTTTATAATAACAGCATTGTAGGAAGATTGTTTCTGTCTGTGACTCCACTCCCTGAACTGGAATGCAAAGAAGAGGACTAGTGTATGCGAAGAACAAGATTAGAAAGACTAGAGGAGGACTTCAAAGAGAGTTATGACTAAGAGCAAGGTCGAAAACTGCTGTGTCTTTCACTTAAACATGAAATATTTCAGCTTATTAGGTTTAATTAAAAGCTTTCCAGAAACAGAGAGAAAAGGTAAAAACTTGAGAGTTTGTGATTAGTGGGAAAAAAAGCTACCCTCTTTTTGGGATGAAATGCTCCATAGACTGATTGTGATTTGAAGACTGATTACTCTAGGAGCCAGTATTTTTATGGTTTATGTAAGTGTGAGATCTGAAATATTTAAAATGCTAAAGGATATTTGAGAGGATCCCTGGTGGCACAGTGGTTAAGTACTTGGCTGCTAACCAAAAGGTCAGCAGCTCAAACTCACCAGTAAATGTTACAAACGGTAAATGCTCCGTAAAGATTACAGCCTTGGAAACCAGTGTTGCTATGGGTGGGAATCACCTCAACAGCAATGAGTTTGATTTTGGTTTGGTCTTTTGGAAGTTGGTACCCTTTTTATCATGCACAGAACTGAGATGAGAGAGGCTTAAGGGGAATATGCAAAGTAAAACATGTGGTGGAACTGTAGAAAGAGTGTATGATCTGCAGTCTGGCAGCCCTAGGTTCAAATCCCAACTTCGCCATTTGCTAGCTAACCTTCTTATGCATCAGCTTCCTCATCTTAGAAAAGGCTGATGATACTTTTCCTATGAGGTTGTTGTCAAGAATTAACAAGTTAATGTAAACAAAATGCATACCAGCATGCCTACTTCACAGGAAGTGCGTAATCCATTTTTCTATTGGAATCTGGGATATTTTGAAGCAGCATGAAGGAACTAAGGGAGTGATTTTTAAGAGCCTAAGGCAAAGAGAAAAAAAGGGTCAATATGACCTGAAAGCTAGATAGGTCTCCATAGTGGGGCTGCCAAAGGGGTGTAGAGAGCTGGTGGAAGACACACAATGAAGAATGGAGAAAGAATGAACTGGAACTCCTGGAGGAGGTATCAGTGGTCAGCAGCTGACTTCATATATTCCATAAAGATTGCAACCCTGGAAACCTTATAGGGTGGTTCTACCCTGTCCTACAGGGTCACTATGAGTCAGAATCAACTCGATGCCAATGAGTTTGGGTTTTTTGGTTTTTTTTTTGGTTTTAATCTTTATGGAAGCTGACTGCCACATCTTTCTCCTGCAGAGCGGCTGGTGGGTTAGAACCTCTGACCTATCTGGGGGAGCCCTTCAACCAGGGTTCCTTAGAACAGATATAATGACTCCCAAAGTTTGAAAGCCAGTGGTTTATACTAGATTAAAAGGAGGGGAATAATATGGAAGGTTTTAAAATTTATTTATTTATTTATTTATTAACTTTTATTTTTAACTCAGTATTGTGTACTGTCTTAACCGTCACCAAAGGGGAAGATTTTTTTTCTTTTTTTTTTTTTTTATTGCTCTTTAAGTGGAAGTTTACAGTTCAAGTTAGTTTCTCATACTAAAATTTATACACACATTGGTATGTGACC
>NW_004444235.1:888412-924817 GCF_000243295.1 Trichechus manatus latirostris
TCTTGTCTACTATCTAGTTAGTGAATACCCCTCTCTTTCCCTCTCCACCCTCATAACCATGAAAGAATGTTTTCTTCTGTGTTTAAACCTTTCCTTAAGTTCTTACAATAGTGGTCTTATACAATATTTGTCCTTTTGCAACTGACTAAACTCACTCAGCATAATGCCTTCCAGATTCCTCCATGTTATAAGATGTTTCATGGATTCATCGTTGTTCTTTATCTTTGCGAAAGGGGAAGGTTTTAATGAACAGTTTAATGTGTCAAAGCCATTTTAGTATAACTGAGTAACATGATGTGTTTATGTACTTTACCTAACGATGGCTAAGTAATTTGAGCTTTTCACTCTAATGCAATTGTAGGAGTGCGTTTGAACCCTTTTTTATTGAACAGCAGAGCTCTATCATATAACAAGAGGCAGTGGTATGAAAGTCAGGGTGTTAAGGGGGACTTTAATTATGCAGTTTATACCTTTAATAGAAATACAACAGTTCAGAAAAACTCAAGTATACAAGAAATGTAATTGGGACGGTCTCTAATGCAACTGCCTCAAGGCATCATCGGGAAGGAGCTATCTGCTTTTAGGTCTTGATCTACAGCAGCTCTTGCTAACCTTTTGTTCTGGTGGTAACTTTTCTGTTTGGCAGCTTGGCACAGTGATTACGTACTCCTGTTGCATTGGCAATTGGATGGTCTGTGGGCACCAACCCAGCTCTTACTCTGCTCCCGCTTTTGTAATATAAACTTTGGAAGGACAGTATCTACCCTGGATCTTTCTGCATAACTGCAGAACCTTGGATAGACACAACATCTTGCTTTCTCCCTAGAACATTCTTACCTAATCCTCACATTCCACTCAAAGCTCATGAGAACTTTCAAACGCCACTTTGAGTCATGGAAGATTTGGGAAGATGGGGAGAATAATCTGTGGCCCTCTGATGGGTATATCTCCTGCTATCTCTATAGCCCTCCCCGTGACTTTGTGAAGCTGTTTCTTCCAGCATTCCAGACAGACAGCTAGGCAAACATCCAGTCTATTCTTGGAAATGAAACTTAAAAGGAAATCTGAGGGTAATTGTGTGGGTCTATCCTTGCTGCAGGAGCCCTGCTAGCACAATGGTTAAAGCATTCGGCTGCTAACCAAAAGGTTGGCAGTTTAAATCAACCAGCCGCTCCTTGGGAGAAAGATGTGGCAGTCTGCTTACATAAGGATTTACAGGGTTGGAAACCCTATGGGGCAGTTCTACTCTCTCCTACAGGGTCGCTATGAGTCAGGATTGACTGGAAGGCAGTGGGTTTAGTTTTAATTTGGTCCTTGCTGCTATCCTATTTGTATTTTTATCAATGACTTGGGTTAACCCTTTCATGACCCAATTATTTTTTCCTTTTAATTTTTTGTTGATACTATGTGTTTGTTTGCCTGTGTTTTATTGACTATGCAAAGGCATTTCACTGTGTGGATCATAACAAGTTATGGATAATGTTGCGAAGAATGGGAATTCCAGAACATTTGCTGATGCTCATGAGGAACCTGTAGAGAGACCAAGAGGCAGTCATTCGAACAGAAGAAGAGAATACTGTGTGGTTTAAAGTAAAGAAAGGTGTGTGTCAGGGTTGTATCCTATCACCATACTTATTCAATTTGTATGCTGAGCAAATAATCCAAGAAACCGGACTATATGAAGAAGTATGCATGCAGCATCAGGATTGGAGGAAGGCTCAATAACAACCTGCGACATACAGATGACACAACCTTGCTTGCTAAAAGTGAAGAGGACTTAAAGCAATTACTGATGAAGATCAAAAACCACAGCCTTCAGTACGGATTACACCTGAACAGAAAGAAAACAAAAATTCTCACAACTGGACCCATAAGCAACATCATGATAAACAAAGATTGAGGTTGCCAAGGATTTCATTTTACCTGGATCCACAATCAACACCCATGGAAGCAGCAGTCAAGAAATCAAAAGACGCATTACATTGGGCAAATCTGCTGCAAAAGACCTCTGTAAAGAGTGAAAAAGCAAAGATGTCACCTTGAAGACTAAGATGCGCCTGACCCAAGCCATGGTGTTTTCAGTTCCCTCATATGCATGCGAAAGCTGGACGATGAATAAGAAAGACCGAAGAAGAATTGATGCCTTCGAATTGTGGTTTTGTCGAAGAATACCGAATATACCATGGATTGCCAAAAGAACAAACAAATTTATTTTGGAAAAAGTACAGCCAGAATGCTCCTTAGAAGCAAGGATGGTGAGACTTTGTCCCAGGTACTTTGGACATGTTATCAGGAGGGACTAGTCCCTGGAGAAGGACATTATGCTTGGTAAAGTAGAGGGTCAGTGAAAAAGAAGAAGACCCTCAACGAGATGGATTGACACAGTGGCTACAACAATGAGCTCAAGCATAACCACAATTGTGAGGGTGGCACAGGACTAGGCAGTGTTTCGTTCTGTTGTACATAGGGTCACTATGAGTTGGAACCAACTTGATGGCACCTAGCAACATCAATATGTGTTTTCAGTAATGGAGGACATGCTGAATCATTGAGTGTGTCTGAATTTTTGATAGGTAACATGGTATTTGTTTTATGCCTCATTCCATAAATTATACTCTCAGAGTCCAGAGGTACATATATGTACCAAATAAAATTTTCAAAATTCATGTTTTTCCTACCAAAAATTCAATGATTCAGTACCACCTCAGTAAAAAAACAGTAATTGGCAGTACATCCCTCCTTTTTTCCATTTTAAACTGTTATATAGGGTCCTGTCTGCAGGCAGCATGTACTGGCAGATGGACAATAGTTTCCCACTGAACCCCAGGTGTACAAAAAGTAAGTGGCAGCTATATATACTGCTGTCATGAAAGGGTTAATGCATAGATAACATGGTGATCTAGTTTGCAGATGCCACAATACTGGGAGAAATAACAAAGCATAAAATAGCAGCAGCAAAAAATTTATAATGCTTACTATATCCAGGCACTCTTCTATGTGCTTTACATATATTAGCTCATTTAATTCTTATTTCATAGATGAGGAATTTGGGGCATGAGGACATTAACTCATTTCCCCAAGACCAAAGAGCAAGGAAATGGCAGAACTACGATTTGAATCCAAGAAGACCAGCTCTAGAGTATATGCTCTTAACCATCATGTTTTGATGCTCTCAGCGTAGTGTAATAGTTAAGCCAATAGAAAGGATTCTCTAGATTTGCTAAAACAAGAACCAGCAAACAACAGATAAGGAAAGGACTGACAGAACAAGAGTTTATATGAAAAAGGCCAATTGTTTTTAGTTGGCCAATATCTGGGTTTGAATAGCAGTGAGCTGCTTATCAAAATGTTGACATAAGCCCAGACTTCTGGCAAAGAAAGATATGGTTTAGGAGAGAAAAGATAAAAGTTCTAATGTACCCGAACTACTCTGAACCATATGATTATGGTAGAATATTATATCCAAGTCTAGTGCCTTAGTTCATGAGCAATATTGTCAAACTGAAGGTTTCTAGGATATTAGCCAAAATGATGTTCTGGTGACCATGTCATATGAGATGGGACAGAAACATGGGTAACAGGGAATATAATAGTGTTTTCAAATATTCCAAGAATTGTCATGAGGAAGAGGTATGGATTGTGAAGTTACAGGGTTAACGTTTCAGCTCAGGATCAGGAAGAACCATCTAAATGTTCAAGGTCTTCCACAGTAGTTAGGGCTGTTCATTAATCTGTGAGCTCCATAGAAGTTTCAGGTATCTGGATGACCATTTGTTGAACATCTTATTGGCTGGAAAATAATATCAACTAGAATGCCCTTCTGACAAAATCTGGCCTTTCAAAGGTAGTTCTTAGCCAAAAGCCCATTTACCACACAGTTGTTAATGAGAAAACATCAAATTAGAGTAATAAGCTTCTCAAAACTCCTATTAGCACATACCGATGGGCATATTACCAATAAAATACGAAAGAATAATATTTCAAATGAAACTTCTAAAGTGCTTATCATGAGTTTTGCAAAATTGTTGAAAGCCCACTTTTAAATGATTTCCTGCCACTTTCGTGTTTTTAAGTGCTCTGTCTTTGAGAAGATGCTGCAATAAATAAAAAGTGTGAAAGTTAAGTGGATGAGCACCCTGCTAAGATGTCCTGTGTAGTGAATGCATATGTGATGAGTGAGGAAGGGAGGAAAGGTTAATGCAAATAGAGAAATGAATCCTGGGTAACCCCAAAGAACATGTCTTATGAGTCATCTATGTTCACATTTCTTTGAACTTTGTCTATCTTAAAGGAGATGAAGAAATTACATAGACAGAATGCCTTACCCTTTCAGTACAATGCATCCTCCATTCCTCCACCCATTCATCATCATCAGTGGTATTTGTGTTCAGTGCCGTCATGCAGAGCTAGCTGCCAATGATTATTAAAAAGAAAACCAAATGTTATGCATTTAGGAGACAAAGCAAAACCAATTTTCACAATGTGTACTATGAAGATGTCAATCCATTAAGGGGAAAAAAATCACTAAGGAACTCCCCAAAGATACTTTTGCATCAAGAACTATCTCCAGAGACCCAAGAAGTAAATGAAGTGATTATCTGTCACTCACGATTTCTCCTCTCTGAAACGGAATCCACAGTGGCTGTGACGTTACTGCATAGCAGTTTCTGCTTCCCATTTTGTCCCCCATTTTACCTACATTCTCATTCATTGACTGAGAAAGGTATTTACTCTGACTTTCCTCATTACCTGCTTCTTTCCTTCAAAAACAAACAAAAATGCTCTAAGATTTCATTACCAGAGACATTTCTTGTAACAAGCACGCTGCCTGGCACAAGTTTTAGGATTTTCCCTTTCAACTTTTTAGAAAAAGAAAGGGAATGTTTGAAATATTTCCCTCCTCCTCCTTCTCTGCTTCCTTTTCCTCTTCTTCTTTCTTCTCCCGCTCCTTTCTCCCATCTCTCTCTCTATTTGGAACTTACATTTCCCTTTGAAATGAAATTATCTCCCTTTCTCTTGTTTTTTCTTATACAACTGTATTTTCTGATACTACTAATAAAACAGAACTTATATAATGCTTACTATGTGCCAGAAAGGAGCCCTGGTGGTGCAGGGGTTAAGCGCTTGGCTACTAACCCGAAGGTCGGCAGTTTGAACCCACCAGCCACTCTGTGGGATGAAGATGTGGCATTCTGCTTTCATAAGCTTACAGCCTTGGAAACCTTACAGGGCAGTTCTACTCTGTCCTTTCGGGTCGCTATGAGTTGGAATCAACTCGATGGCAGTGGGTCTATGTGCCAAGTGGTATTCTAAGCACATTACATATATTGACTCATTTAAATCTTCTCAGCAACCTTAGGAAGTAGACAGTATTGTTACTCCATCTTATAGATCAAAAAGCCAAGGCATGAAGAGAGTTATGTAATTTCTCAGTGTCACACGGTTATTGAGGTTTGAACACAGGCACTGCGGTTCCAAAGTCCATGCCTGACAAACCTCTTCTCTAACCGTAGGGTCTTAACAGTGACTTCCTTAGAGACTTTGACTTCCTTCCGACTGCCACGCAGGGGCCTAACATGAGGAAGAAGGGAGCTAACATTTATATGTAAATTGATAGATATTAAAAAAAACGCATTGCTGTCAAGTTGATTCTGACATATAGCAGCCCTGTAGTACAGAGTAGAACTGCCCCATAGAGTGGCCAAGGTGCGGCTGATAGATTCAAACTGCCAACCTTTTGGTTAGCAGCCAAGCTCTTAACCACTGCGCCACCAGGGCTCCATGTAACTTATATCTTTATATATTAAAGATACAATTTATATACGTATATAAATTATATACTTATATACATATATAAATTTTATAATATTTACATACATATATAAATTATATAATATTTATATATTATTAACTAGTATTTTATTAGCTCCTAATCTGTGCCAAGCACTTCAGATAAATTATCTAGTTAGATCTCACAATGAGAAACAGAGTTTTAATTCTCATGGAATCCAGATTTCTGGGTTGGTGGAAGTGGGGTGACCTATCCAGGCCTTTGCTCTAAGATATTCTTTTGAACCTTGAGCCTTAATTAAACTAGTTTCTAAAAGTCACCTTTAAGTCAGAAAATGATCTAGATAAATTAGTAAAGTCTGCTTTGCTGTAGGCATTGTGCTCTTTTGAAGGATTATCTATGCGCGGTCAGTTTTTCAAGAAACAGAAACTCCAAAGTCAAACTAGAAGCTGTGTTTTAGGGTAAATTGTTATTATATAAACACTGTTCTGGCCCTGTTTCCATGACAATGTTGATAAGATGGGGTATAAGAATCTTTGGAGGTTCTTTCCTCTCGAACATTTTTGACTACCTACTTGAAATATAAGGAGCCCTGGTGGTGCAGTGGTTAAGCAATCGGCTGCTAACCTGAAGGTTAGTGGTTCCAATACACTAGCGACTATACAGGAGAAAGATGTGGCAGTCTGCTTCCATAAAGATTACAGCCTTGGGTTGGTATGAGTCAGAATCAACTTGACAGCAACAAGTTTGATTTAGTCAGAATGTTACCCCGATTTGCAAATTGTATATTAAATAAACTTCAATCAATTTCTATTATTGGCTTAATATGATTTTTATTTTAACAGCAGCAACACTACAAGTTAAGTTTTTATTCCTGCTTTACAGAAGAGGTAATCAAGGCTGCAGAGAGTTAAATGTCAAACTGTAAGCCACAGAAACAGGTTTCTAACTTACTTCATAAATTATCCTCTGTAGGACATACTAGAGTGTCTCCTATGACTGGAAATGGAGCAAGTAACTTATACCTTGACTTAGGAGTTAAAACTGGAACCATTATTCCCTGTCCTTGAGTATAAAGAATGTGGCCCAGCTGGAGCGACAAGGACTCACGAGGACTCATCAACTGGACCCTAAGGTATAAAGACAACATAGCTAGGACAATCTTGCAAAACATCTTTTAGGAAACTTTTCACATAAACAAATATTTAGGCAGAGCACAAAAAAGACCCACATATTTTCCACTCTTATCTTTTTCTGTTAGCGCATAGTAAATAGTAGGATTTGTTGGACCAATGAAGACCCTCCTCAAACCTGTACCAGTGATTATTAAGAAAGACAATTCAAAACATAGAATCAAGGTGATTTAGCAGTTTTTAGCCAATCTGTGAAAAAGTGCAACTTTTAGTGATTTTGTCCATTTGTAATGTCAATATATACTGATAATTCTGTAACACTCCTTGGACTTGGGCAGACATGGCTCTGGCAGCATGCTTGTCCATTTCTCACTTTTGCCTCTTGGAACATATGCTGAGTAAAACCTTTCTTCTTGCTTTACTATACTTTGTCGTGATTTTACCCTAGGACAACCTCAAGCCTCAGCGTTGGCTTGTCTTCTTACTCATTGTGATGCCCTGACTTACTGGGCACTCGAAAACTTGAATTAGGCAGGTCAGGCTGAACTTGAACTAGTCAGGCTCTCCTTTAACCTGCTTTCAAAAACATATTCTCTTATCTGGGAGACTTATGGAGCTACAGGACCTGTCTGGCCCTGGTTTGTGTTGTTCACTCTGATCTGCAACACACTTTTTTTTTCTTTGTTACCCCCAAATTCTGAAAGTGGATATTGAGAGGTAGTGAATAAAGAATGTGTAACGTTATAAGAACTACTACGTCAAACCATAAAATACCGATGTTTTTGTAGGTTCTCTCTCTCGTTGACATCAAGTCGATTCTGACTCATAGTGACCCTGTAGGACAGAATAGAACTGCCCTATAGGGTTTCCAAGGATGAAAATCTTTACGGAAGCAGACTGCCACATCTTTCTCCTGTGGAGCACCTGGTGAGTTCTCATTTAGGAAATAATATTAGAATCATTTATTCCCTCTCCTTGAGCATAGAGAACGTGACCCAGCTGGAGCTGGATTCACAAGGACTCACAAGGACACATCAACTGGGCCCTGAGGTGTAAAGACAATGGCTAAAATAGTCTTGGAAAATATCTTTTAGGGAAAATTTCACATAAAGCCAATCAAACAGAACACAAAAGACTTTCCACTCTTATCTTTTTCTATTAACATTTAGTGAATAGAAATTTGTTGGACCAATGAAGACCCTTCTGACTCTCCTTACTGAAACCTGTACCAATGATTGTTAAGAAAGACAATTCAAAATGTAAGATCACAGTTTCTAGCCAATCTGAAAAGGCTAAGCTTTCAATGGTTTTGCCCATTTGTAATGTTAATATATACTGATGACTCTGTAATGGTCTTCGGACTTGGACAGACATGGCTGTGGCAGCATGCTTGTCCGTTTTCCCACTCTTGCCTGTTTTGTAATATTCTTTGGACTCGGGCAGACGTGGCTCTGGCAGCATGGTTGTCCGTTTTCCCACTTCTGCCCTTTTCAATATATGCCGAATAAAACTTTCTTTTTGCTTTTCCAGACTTTGTGATGCTTTTCGCCTACTACAGTTCGAACCTCCAATCTTTCAGTTAGTAGCGGAGAGCTTTAACCACGGCACCATCAGGGCTCCTTTTGTTGATTAAGTAAGTCAAATGGTGCAATTTTCTTTTTAACAAGTGTATTGAAATATAATTCACACACCACACAATTTACCCCTTTAAAGTGTACAATTCAGTGGGTTTTAGTATATTCACAGATCGTGCAACCATTACAATTTTAGAACATTTTCAACACCTCTTAAAGAAACCCCATACCCTTTCGCTATCTATTCCATCCCCACCCCAACCATTAAACAAACCAAACCTGTTGCCGTTGAGTCATTTCCAAATCATAGTGACCATAAAGGACAGACTAGAACTGCCCCATAGGGTTTCGAAGGAGTGGCTGGTGGATTTGAACTGCCGACTTTTTGTTTAGCAGCCTGAAGTCTTAGCCACTGTGCCAACAGGGCTCCAACCTCAGCTCTAAGCAGCTGCTAATTCATTTTCTGTCTATAGATTTCCCTATTCTGGACATTTACTATAAATGGAATCATATAATAAGTGGATCAAAGAACAAGGTTTGGCCTTTTGTCTTTGGTTTTTGAAAATAACTTGAGCAATTAAAGTGCTCTTTGTCTTTCTAAAACAGCCAGGCAACATTTAAACATATGCAAATGAGTTGGGAGCACCCAACTCATCACCTTGGCAACAAGTCTTGGGAAGGGAGGAGGCATGGCCACCCCACCCCTCACCCTCTGCAGCCTGAAGTTTGTCTGTGTAGTATGTTGTGTGGGCTTTGTGGTATAAAAGTGGCTGGGCTAGGGACTTCGGAGTTCCTCAGTTATGGCGTTAGTCAGATATGGTGTTAGTCACATAGCAGAACGTCTCAGTCCACCTAATAAAACTCTCCTGGCCAGGGAGACTGGCAGAGGATAGGCCCCTTTTTGTGTCTCTCACCTACAATGCTGGGTGGAGACATGCGTGGAAGAGTGCTCCATCTCTGGCTTTTAGAAGCCAGAGGGGACCAGCATGTCATGTAACTGTCCCTTTGAGTCCCCTCATCTATGGCTCGATGTGGGGTGAGTATAGATGAGTCATCATCTCTTCCCAGACAGCTTTTGAGTCAGAGTGGGACTGCTCACCTGCTGTCTGCTGTTTTTTGTAAGTAATAAAAGCTACTTTTCCTTGTGCTGACCTGTGTTCAGGCTCTGATTGCAAGGATGGAATATTTATGGAGGATTTGAGGCCGGCACCTCGCCGGCCATCTTGAGTAGACAAAGGGCTGTGCCCGTCGTTCTCTGTGATACAAGAACTAACCCCCAGTCTTTAAACTATTTCCTTATTAGGTATGTTTTAGGTTTCCAGCTCAGTTGGGAAAAACAAGAGACTGGGGTCACAGGACCAGCTAAAACTGGCAAGAACCAAGTCTGACCCCCTTGACGTGTGCAGTACCAATAATGGTGTCCTTTAGATGACCTATTGACGTCAGAGGCCAAAAAACACACTCCTGTCTATGCCCCAGACGTGGGCAAAACACCATCTTTGTGGCCCCCCCTTTCAGACTGAGCAGGTGCAGAAGACCCAGGAATGCCTTTTCGGGCCAGGCCAATCAGCAAGCTGACCTTGCCTTAATGCGTTTCTAAAGACCCCAGACCCAATTTACTTTACCCATATAACCCCCCTAAGCTATTGTTCAGGGAGCCATCTTGGCGACATGAGTCCTGGTGTGCTCCTTCACTTGGCCAACTGAATAAAGCTTCTTCTTCCGCTTTCATCCGCTTTGTATGTTTATAGCTGTGCTGAGTGGGCCTAGAACAGTGTGGTTACAGAATCACATTCAGTGATTGGTCCTCTTTAACTGCGAGTGTCTTGCATAATATGTAGTCTTTTGTGACTGGTTTCTTTTGTTTAACATAATGTTTTCAAGGTTCCTTCATGTTATAGCAGGTATCAGTGCTCCATTACTTTTTATGGACAACTGATATTCCCTGATGACTAATGATGTTGAACACATTTTATGTGCTTATTGGCCATTTGTATATATTCCTTGAAGAAATTCCTTTGTCCATTTTTTTAATTGGGTTTTTATTATTGAGTTGTAAGATTTCTTTATATATTCTGGATACAGCTGCCTTGTTATGATCCTTGGGTGACACAACTGGTTAGGCACTCCACTACTAGCCAAAAGGTTGGTCATTCGAACCCACCCAGAGGAACCTTGAAAGACAGGACTGGCAATCTTCTTCGGAAAGGTCACAGCCTTGAAAATCCTATGGAGCAGTTCTACTCTGTACACATTGTGTTGATTGTGGATCCAAGTAAAATGAAATCCTTTACAACTTTAATATTTTCAATGCCCGTAGAAGCAGCAGTCAAGAAATCAAACGACACACTGCATTGTGTCAGCACTCTCCCTCTTTCCCTTCCCACCCCGGGTACACCATGTCCATTCATTCAGTTTTCCTGTCCTCTCCCACCTTCTTGTTTTTGTTCCTAGGCAGGTGTTGCCCATTTGATCTTGTATACTAGATTGATCTAAAAAGCTTGTTCCTCACATGTGTTATTATTTGTCTTATAGGCCTGCCTAATCTTCGGCTGAAAGGTGAATTTCGAGAGTGGCTTCAAGTCTGACTTAGAAGGGTGTCTGGGGCCCATATTCTTGGGGGTTCCTCCAGTCTCTGTCAGACCAGTAAGTCTAGTCTTTTTTGTGAATTGATCATCTGTTCTACATTTCTCTCCTGCTCCGTCTGGGACCGTCTGTTGTAACCCCAGTCAGAGAGGTCGGTAGTGGTAGGCGGGCACCATTTAGTTCTTCTTGTCTTGGGGTCATGTAGGCTGTGATTCATGGGGTCCATCAGTCCTTTGGACTAATTGCTCCCTTGGGTCTTTAGTTTTTTTCCTCCCCTTCACTCTGGACCCCCTTCACACTGATAGTTGTACCTTAGATGGCTGCCCGAAAGCTTTTAAGATCCCAGATGCTACTCACCAAAGTAGGACATAGAGCATTGTTTTTAAGAACTATGTTGTGCCAATTGAAGTAGATGTCCCCCCACAGTCTATGGTGTTTGTCTTTGAGCCTGGGAACTTCATCCCATGAGGCATTTAGTTATGTTTAAGAGGTTTCCCTGACTGCAACTTGTGTGCTCTACTGTCTATATTAATATATAAGAAGAACCTATAGTCATGTATTTAGATATTTCCACCTCTTTTTTTTGGGGGGGGTTGCCATGAGTCAGAGCTGACTCTGCAGCAACTGGTTTTTTTTTTGAATTGTACTTTAAATGAAGGTTTACAGAACAAGTAGTTTCTCATTAAATGGTTAGTACACATATTGTTTTATGACATTGATTAACAACCCCACAACATGTCAACACTCTCCCTTCTCGAACTTGCGTCCCCTATTACCAGCTTTCCTGTCCCCTCCTGCCTTCTAGTCCTTGTTCTGGGCTGTTGTGCCCCATTAGTCTTGTTTTGTTTTATGCAGCTGTCTAATCTTTGGCTGAAGGGTGAACATTGGGAGTGACTTAATTTCTGAGCTAAGAGGGTATCCAGGGGCCATACTCTTGGGGTTTCTCCAGTCTCTGTCAGGCCAGTAAGTCTGGTCTTTTTTTGTGAGTTAGAATTTTTTTCTACATTTTTCTCCAGCTCTGTCCAGGACCCTCTGTTGTGATCCCTGTCAGAGAAGTCAGTGGTGGTAGCTGGGCACCATCTAGTTGTACTGGACTCAGTCTTGTGGAGGCCGTGGTAGTTGTGGTCCATTAGTCTTTTGGACTAATCTTTCTCTTGTAGATATTTCCACCTCTTAACCCGTATATCCCAGTGAATGTGTTTCCTTACCCCCTCCCTCACCTCTTGGCACATCTATCTATGTATCAATTTGTAGATAATTGTTTGTTGATTCTATTGTTGTAGGATTATCTATGCTATAGTAGTTAACATAGTTCTCCTTTATTTTTTGTGCTCCTCTTGGTGTCCTCTCTTGCCTTGGTCATGTTGTGCTGACTTCTCCCATATTGTGTATTGCCATTCCCTTCACCAATACTAATTCGTGTCTACTGTCTCTTTGGCAATTTTCCCTCCCTCGCTCCCTCATCCCTGGTAACTATCAAAGAGTCTTTTTTTTCCCTATGTGTAAACCTTTTGTTGTTGCTTTATAACAGCAGTCTCACACAATATTTGTCTTTTTGTGACTGACTTATTTCACTCAGCATAATGCCCTCCAGATTCATCCATGTTGTGAGATGTTTTGTGGATTCGTCATTGCTCTTTATCGTTGTGTAGTATGCCATTGTGTGTATGTACAATAGTTTATTTATCCATTCATCTGTTGATGGGCACTTAGGTAGTTTCCATCTTTTCGCTATTGTGAATAATGCTGCAATGAACATGGCTGTGTGTCATGGATTGAATTGTGTCCCCCCAAATTATGTGTCAACTTGGTTAGGCCATGACTCCCAGTATTGTGTGGTTGTCCAGGATTTTGTGATTGATGTAATTTTCCTATATGTTGTAAATCCTAATCTCTGCTTGTGGTTAATGAGACAAGATTAGATTATGTTAAAGAGGATTAGGGTGGGATGTAACACCTGTACCCAGGTCACATCCCTGATCCAATGTAAGGGAGTTTCCCTGAGGTGTGGTCTCCACCACCTTTTATCTTAGAAGGGATAAAAGGAAAGAGAAGCAAGCAGAGAGTTGGGGGACCTCATAACACCAGGAAAGCAGTGCTGGGAGCAGAGCACATCCTTTGGAACTGGAGTTCCTGTGCAGAGAAGCTCCTAGTCCAGGGGAAGATTGATTAGAAGGACCTTCCTCCAGAGCCTACAGAGGAAGAAAGCCTTTCCCTGGAGCGGACACCTTGAATTTGGTGAGAAAATAAATTTCTCTTTGTTAAAGCCATCCACTTGTGTTATGTCTGTTGTAGCGGCACTAGATGATTAAGACAGTGTGCATATGTCTATTTGTGTCATGGCTCTTATTTTTTTAGGGTATATACCTAGCAGTGGGATTGCTGGATCATATCTTCCAAATTCCTTGATGTAGTCAAGTGAGCACCTCCAGTGCTGCATCTATTTGTTGCAACATCTCAATTGGTGTTCTGTCAATAGTAATGCTTTAGTGGATTTGAATGATAATAATAAAGATCGAAGTACCAGATCTTGCTAATTCTTTTAATAAAACGGAACCAACTGAAATTAGAAACTGTATGTAAATCTCTAGTCAATTTAAGCCTTGTTACTCTTGAGGGGTGAGATGAAGAAAGGATGCTGCACCTATGCAATCTCAGTGTTGGGGTTCTCAATGTTTAGTGTACATCACACTCACATGGAGAGCTTTTTTTAAAACCCAGATTGTTGTGCTCCATGCAGCCAGACTTGACCAATCACATTCTCTTTGGACAGACAAAATGGCAGAATAACAGTTTTGGTGTACCACTGCCTGGTTGTTGCAGGCATGGCTCCACCCTTTTGGGATAACTTTACCAACTCAAGGAACCAGGCAACAGACTTAAAAGGGAGCATAAATGTCAAGAAGCAGAGTGCATTGTATTTCTGCAAAGTGACTGCTTAATTTTCTTTGGACTCTTGGACTGCTTTTCACTAAACAGACTGATTGCTGTCAGATTGAAACTTCTACTTATTTCCATAGTAGAAGCATCATACTAGACCCAGTCTCTATTCCAGTGCATCCAAGGAATTCCCTTTTTTCAGCGCTGAAGAGTGGAGCCACACGCTCTCCTCAAATCCCCTGACAGGTCCCATGTTGCAACTGAATTTATGCCATAGCATTCCTGGAGAATTCTCAACCACTGTTATAGATGTTATTCTTGGCTACATTTCAGCTACATGGGAATTGCTGTAACCTCTATTCTTGACTCCACCTATCTCTTCTCCTTTCCTGTATTTAGCATTAGCTCTGTATTAAAACGTAGGTGGTTGAAGATAAATTTTCCCACAGGATAAATTTCTAAATGAGGTTCCATTAATTCTTCGCATTCCTTTAAAGAAGATACAACACATTATCAACATTAAACTTCATGTTTACCCATTTTGGGTAGTTTAGTCTTAATTATCAAGTTGCTATATTGGTTGCCATTCCTATTAAGTACATCCCCTCCCCCCCAAAAAAATCTGAGTGAACATGTTTCATTCCTCTACCTCAAACTCTGATGTCAGGACAACAGCAAAAGGACAGATAAGGCATAATTCCAATTTACAGATGTGATGCACTTTATTATTATGAGTTGATAATTTTAAATATCCCACGAATAACTTAGGGACATAAACTTAGAATAGAGTCTGAAAATTGTCTGATTTCACAATCTTATTTTACAGATTAAAAAAAAAAAAAATCCGAGATTCAGAAAGGTTAGGTAACTTGCTCAAGTTCATGCAAGTAAGCTAATGACAGAGCCAGAAGTAAAGTCAGTATCAAATGAAATGAACTGAATCTCAGTATTTCAAGGAATGAATAAATTAAAATTCTTTTAAGCCTATTTGACAAGGGTTAAAAAAATAACTTCTCATAATTCAGATACTAATTCAAATTTTTTGAGTTGAGTTAAAAAAGATAATCAAGTTGTTAAACAAGAGAAATTTTGGATGAAATTTGATTTTAAATCACCAGTTTTTATCTTGATCAGTTCTACAGCCATCCTAATATATGGCTGAATAAACTCAGGTCAAAAGAAATCAGTCAGTTATGCCAAATTAATTAAATTCAGCTAACCAACATGACAGTTTAGTTAGATTAAACATCATCAGATCATAAAGCTGTAATGAGAAATATTGGTATTTTATCTACGCAGTGCTTTATCTGTGAGCTTGAACACATCACTGAGAAAGGAACCTTCAAGAGAATGCCAGAAAACCATCTTATCTGCTCTCACCTTGTCTCTTGGCTTTGCCCATTGGTTTCTGTGTTTTGGAACCATGTGGATGAGGGGAATTCAATTTTTTCTCTTTCCATAACTAAGGGAAAAATCAGGTTCATTATCTTTAATCTGCTCTAAAACTGAATCAGATCAAAATATGAAAAATATTGATAACAGCTTAGTTTGTTCCAGAAAAATACATCAAAGCCTGTATGTTGTCTCCATGTTTAATTTTTACTCTATAGAGAAATGATTAAAAATTGTAAGATCTATACTAATATATGATGGAATGCTAATTGAGATGTTTCAACAAATGGATGCAGCACTGGAAAAGATCACTTGTCTATGCCAAGAAATTTGGAAGACAGCTACCTGGCCAACAGACTGGAAGATATCCATATTTATGCCTATTCCCAAGAAAGATGATCCGACCGAATGTGTAAATTATCGAACAATATCATTAATATCACACACAAGTAAAATTTTGCTGAAGATAATTCGTTCAAAAGTGGCTGCAGCAATATATCAACAGGGAACTACCAGAAATCCAAGCCGGATTCAGAAGAGGATATGGAACGAGGGATAAAATTGCTGATGTCAGATGGATCCTGGCTGAAAGCAGAGAATACCAAAAAGATGTTTACCTGTGTTTTATCAACTATGCAAAAGCATTTGACCGTATGGATCGTAACGAATTATGGATAACATTGGGAAGAACGGAAATCCAGAACACTTAATTGTGCTCATGAGGAACCTGTACATAAATCAAGAGGTAGTCGTTCGAACAGAACAAGGGGACATTGTGTGGTTTAAAGTCAGGAAAGGTGTGCATTAGGGTTGTATCCTTTCACCATACCGATTCAATCTGTATGCTGAGCAAATAAGCCAAGAAGCTGGACTATATGAAGAAGAATGCAGCATCAGGACTGGGGGAAGATCATTAACAACTTGCATTATGCAGATGACACAACCTTGCTTGCTGAAAATGAAGAGGACTTGAAGCACTTACTTATGAAGATCGAAGACCACAGCCTTCAGTATGGATTACACCTCAACATAAAGAAAACAAAAATCCTCACAACTGGACCAATAAGCAACATCATGATAAATGGAGAAAAGTTTGAAGTTGTCAAGGATTTCATTTTCCTTGGATCCACAATCAACACCCGTGGAAGCAGCGGTCAAGAAATCGAATGATGCATTGCATTGGGCAAATCTGTTGCAAAAGACCTCTTTAAAGTGTTGAAAAGCAAAGGTGTCACCTTAAAGACTAAAGTGTACTTGACCCAAGCCATGGTATTTTCAATCACCTCATATGTATGTGAAAGCTGGACGGTGAATAAGGAAGACCAAAGAAGCATTGATGCCTTTGAATCGTGGTGCTGGCAAAGAATATTGAATATACCATGGACTGCCAAAAGAACGAACAAATCCATCTTGGAAGAAGTGCAACCAGAATGCTCCTTAGAAGCAAGGATGGCAAGACTACATCTCACATATTTTGGAAATGTTATCAGGAGGGGTCAGACCCTGGAGAGGGACATCATGCTTGGTAAAGTAGAGGGTCAATGAAAAAGAGGAAGACCCTCAACGAGATGGATTGACACAGTAGCTGCAACAATGGGCTCAAGCATAACAAGGATTATGAGGATGGCGCAGGACCGGGCAGTGTTTTGTTCTGTTGTACATGGGGTCACTATGAGTCGAAATCAACTCTACTGTACCTAACAACAACGACAACATGTATTTTATTTTTACTGTATGTAAGTACTCTTTAATGTGTATGCTATTTAATTTTAGCACTACCCAATAAAGTAGTTCCGCTTGTTATTTTTTCCGTTTTACACATGAAGAAATAAAGGCAGAGTGAGAATAAGCTATTTGCCTAAGGTTGTTGTTCTTTTTTTTATTGTTTTAATTTTTTATTTTATTTTGCTTTAGGTGAAAATTTACAGCTAAAGGTAATTTCTCATTCAAAAATTTATATACATATTGTTTTGTGACATTGGCTGCAATCCCACAATATGACAGCACGTTCCCCCTTACCACCCAGGGTTCCCTGTGTCCATTTGTCCAGTTCCTGTCTCCTCCTGTCCTCTCATCTTGCTTTCAGGCAGGAGTTGCCCAGTTGGTCTTGTATATTTGATTGAACTAACAAACATGTTCTTCACTTGTGTTATTGTTTGTTTTATAGGCCTATCTAATTTCTGTCTGAAAAGTGGGCTTCAGGAGTGATTTCAGTTCTGAGTTAGCAGAGTGTCTGGGGACCATAGTCTCAGGGGTTCCTTGTCTGTACCAGTGAGTCTGGCCTTTTTTCGTGAATTTGAATTCTGGTCTACATTTTTCTCTCGTTCTGTCCGGGACTCTCTGTTGTGAACTCTGTCAGACTGGTCGGTGGTGGTAGCCAGACACCGTCTAGTTCTTCTGGGAGGTTGTTGTTCTTAGTTGCCGTCAAGTCACCTCCAAATCACAGTGACCTTATATATAACAGAACAAACAGTGCTCGCTCCTACGCCTTCTCCATGATCTTTTATATGTTTGAGCTCATTGTTGAGGCTACTGTGTCAAGCCGTCTCATTGAGGGTTTACCTTATTTTCACTGACCCTCTATTTTACCAAATGTGATGTCCTTCTCTAATGATTTGTCTCTCTTGATGACATGTTCAAAGTAAGCAAAATGAAGTGTCATCATCCTTGCTTCCAATTTCTTCTAAGATTGATTTGTCTGTTCTTCTGCCAGTACATGGCATATTCAGTATTCTTCAATAACACCACAGTTCAAATGCATCAATTCTCCTTCTGTCTTCGTTTTTCATTGTCCAGCTTTTGCATGCATATGAGGTGATTGAAAAGACTATGGCTTGGGTTAGTCACACTTTAGTCATCAAAGTAACATCTTTCTTTTCTATGAGTCGGAATTGACTCAATGGCAAGGGTTTGGGGGGCTTTTGGTTTTGCAGAAGATTTGCTCAATGCAATATGTCATTTGGTTTTTTGACTGCTGTTTCCATGGGCATCGATTGTTAATCCAAATGGAATAAAATTCTTGACAATTTCAATTTTCTCTCCATTTATCATGTTATATATTGGTCCGGTGGTGATGATTTTTGTTTTCTTTATGTTCAGGTGTAATCCATACTGAAGGCTATGGTCTTTTACCTTCGTTAGTAAATGCTTCAAGTTGTCTTCATTTTTGGCAAGCAAGGTTGTGTCATCTGCATATTGCAGGTTGTTAATGTTCCTCCACTGCTGATGCCATGTTCTTTTTCACATTGTCCAACTTCTTGGGTTATTTGTTCAGCATATATATTGAATAAGTAAGGTGAAAGATACAACCCTGGTACACACCTTTTCCAATCTTTATCCATGCCTAAGGTTACACAGCTAACAATTCGAAGAAGTGGGATTTAAACTCAGGGGATCAAACTCTTAATCATTCTACTCTTCTGCTTCTTGATCAGAGCTCAGGTTAAAAATACTTAAAAAGAAAACAGTTTGTGTAAATGAAAACAAATTAGTCATGGAAATTAAAAACCCATGCAAAACGAGAAACTTAACAGAGGTATTGACATATTAGTTCATGTGGTTGTTTGGAAACAAGCATTGTAATTATAGCCTCTGTAAACAAAAAACTCAGGGTCTAGCATCTGAGAAATACTGGGATAGAAAGATTTTTTGAGATAATCTGGCCCATTATTTATCTTCAACCAAGTGATGACCAGAACAAAAATCTTGAAAGTAATTTGAAGCATAGGGTTCTCTTTTTCGACAAGCATTTACTTGTTAGTATTTTCGAGGGTTTAAAGAATTTTAAAATATAGTTTTTGCCTTCAAAGAGTCTAGTGTTAGGAAAACTGTTGTTCACATTATACATTAGACAACCATATACAAACAACATAGGTAATTAATTTAAGTCCCACAGTGAATAATACAGACAGCATACACTTACAATCCCCAAACTTTGTCAAATGTATTGAAGTAGAGGGTAGAACAATGTGGACTATTCATGAGCAGTTTCATGAACGAGGGAAGCTTGAGTGAAGAACCTGAGACTGGGTAAATTTAAGAGGGTGGTGAAGCAGCATACTAAGTGGGAGGTAACATCAGCTTGGTATGGTCTGGAGACAGTGAGGAGATAGCTATGACTAGAACAAAGTTGTTGTAGAGAGAAGTTAACTTGCTAAGATTAGATACTCCTAGATTTATGAGTTTGAACTAGATCTTAGTCATCTAGTGCTGTTATAAAAGAAATATCACAAGTGAATGGCTTTAACAAAGAAAAATTTATTCTCTCACAGTCTAGTAGGCTTACAAGTCCAAATTCAGGGCATCAGCTGCAGAGGGAGACTTTCTCTCTCTGTCGGCTCTGGAGGAAAGGCCCTCTCATCAATTTTTCTTTGGACTAGGTGCTTCTCCACGTAGGAACCCCAGGTCCAAAGGATATGCTCTGCTCCCGGTGCTGCTTTCTTGGTGGTATGAGGTCCTCATGTCTCTCTGCTTGCTTCTCTCTTTTATATCTCAAAAGAGATTGGCCTAAGACACTGTCTAAACTTGTAGATCTCATCAATATAACTCCTGCTAATTGATCTCATTAACATCATAGTGATAGGATTTACAACACACAGGGAAATTACATCAGATGACAAAATGGTAGACAATTATACAATACTGGGAATCATGAACTAACCAAGTTGACACATATTTTTGGAGGACACAATTTGATCCATGACAAAAAGTATGAAATCACGAGATGTTAAAGTATTTCAGGATGTTAATAACAAGGACATGGAGAATGGATTGGAAAGGGACAGTCTCAAATTAGGAGAATGGTTAAGAGGCTGGTGCACAAATACTGGCATGGAGCAGGAGATGTGGAATAAGATGGATTGTTTCTTCCTTCTGCAGAGATGTCAGTCAAACTGACTGATGTCACCACTATTCCCTGATATGGTTAGGATAAGATAGGGCTAGAACAAATAGTATCTGAGTAAGATAGAGTCAGTCTCAAGTCTTAAAACTTGAGAAGGACAATCTATTCTCAGGTTCAAGGGGCAAGCATGAGACTAAGAACTAGAGATGAAGCTGAAAGGTCCAGAGCTGGGTAAAGACAAGACTTCACTAGAAGATGAAGAGCTAGTATGGGAACAAAGTGAAAAGGTTGTGAGAACGTCCAGGATTTCCCTTTAGAAAAGGCTAGGATGTTTGGAAGGCCTAAGTTTTTTTTCCAGGGGTTCTAGTCCCATGGTCTATCGGTTATTCATCCTTAGAAGAGGATAGACACAACTACCACTCTGGCTTATTAAACGTTAGGAAATCAATTGCAGTTGACAGTAGTCTTGTTAGACATTGACCAGTCACAGTCTTGAGGACCTTAGGAAAACTAGATTTGTTCCATGGGCCTTCTTAAGAATTCATGTTTCTCTGAAATGATAAAAAGTTTTGGATGACTGCAGCCAGTTTTGAACTTCTGAGGAGATTACAAGGTAGAAATGAATTCAATAAACCTGAAAAGTTGTATTAGGATTTTAAAAAATGGAATAAAAACTAAAATTAAAATAAGATAATTTTATAGCAGAAAGAGACTTCATAAATTTTTTATATTTCTCCAACTAATGTCTAAGCTGGATTCTCCAAAATAGCATTCACTATTGTTTTAAAAGTATTTTCATACCTTTAAGAATATTTCTATACATGACAGTATTTTTAAAATTTGCCTGTTTATGTTTTTTTTCTACACAATAGATTAGGCTCATAGACAAAAGTTAAAGTTTGTGAGAATAACATACCATGCACTTTATTATAAATGTTAAAGCTGTGAAAACATTCATTTAGGGATAAAATAAATTGGGACTCTGAGATGTATATGACAGTATTTTAAAATAATCTACATTTTCACAACTTCTATTCAACGTGGTACTAGAAGTTACAGCCAGAGCAATGAGGCAAGAAAAACAAATAAAAGGCATCCAAGTTGGAATGGACGAAGTAAAACTATTACTGTTCATAGATGACACGATCTTATATGCAGAAAATTTCCGAGAATTCACAAGGAAGCTACTACAGCTAATAAATGAATTCAGCAAAGTTGCAGGGTACAAGGTCAACACAGAAAAATCAGTTACGTTTGTATACACCAGCAATGAAGAATCTGAAAATAAATTAAGAAAATAATTCCATTATAAAATAAAAAATAATACCTAGGAATACATTTAACCATGAAGATGAAAAACTTGTACACTGAAAACTACAAATCATTGCTGAAAGAAGTTAAAGAGGACCTAAATAAATGGAAAGCCATCCCATGTTCATGGATTAGAAGACTTAATATTAAGATGTCAATACTTAAAATACATCACCGAAAGTGATCTACAGATTCAATGCAATTCCTATCAATATTTCAACAGCCTTTTTGCAAAAGTGAAAAAGCTTATCCTTGAATTCATATGGAATTTCAAGCAGCCTCAAATAGCCAAAACAATCATTAAAAAGAACGAAGAGGGGTCATATGTCCCAATTTCAAAAGTTACTAGAAAGCTACAATAATTAAAACAGTGTGGTACTGGCTATAAAGATAGATGTATAGACCAATGGAATAAAATTGAGAATCCAGAAACAAACCCATACATCTAGGCCAACTGCTTTTGACAAGGCTGACAAGCTCAATGGGGGGAAACTACTTTCTTTAACATAATGGCACTGGAACAGTTGAATTTCCATATGCAAAAGAATGAAGTTGAACCCTTAGTTTATACCATATATGAAAATTAACTCAAAATGAATCAAGCACCTAAATAGAAGAACTAAAACCATAAAACTTTTAGAAGAAAACATAGGGGTAAATCTTCAGGACCTTGTGTTTTGTAATGGATTCTTAGATATGGCACCAAAAGCATGAGCAACAAAAGAGATAAATTGGACTTCATCAAATTTAAAAACTCTTGTGCCTCAGAGGACATTATCAAGGAAGTGAAAAGACAACCTATAGAATGGGAGAAATTTGAAAATCACGTATCTGGTAAGGGTTTAATATCCAAAATATATAAAGAACTCCTTCAACTCAACAAAAAAAGACAAGCAACCCAATTAAAAAATAGGCAAAGGATCTGAATAGACATTTCTCCAAAGAAGATATACAAATGGCTAATAAACATATGAAAAGATACTAAACATCATTAGTCACTAGGGAAATGAAAATCAAAACCACAATAAGGTGTCACTTCACATCCACTAGGATGGCTGTTATTAAAACAAACAAAAAACCACTAAAAACAGGAAATAACAAGTGTTGATGAGTATGTGGAAAATTGGAACCTTCTTGTATTGCTGGTGAGAATGTAAAATCTTGTGGACTCTGTGAAAAACAGTTTGGTAGTTATTCAAAGAGTTCAACATAGAATTATCATATGACCCAGCAATTCCACTCCTAGATATATACCCAAAAGAAATGAAAGCAGTGACTCAAGCAGATACTCACATACCAAATGTTTATAGCAGAACGCTATTTATACTAGCCAAAAGATGGAAATAACCCAAATGTCCTTTGACAGATGAGTAGATAAACAAAATGTGGTATATACATAACATGGAATATTATTCAGCCATAAAAAGTAATCAAGTTCTGATACACATTATGACATGGATGAACCTTGAAAACATTATGCTAAGTAAAATAAGCCAGATGCAAAAAGGACATCTATTGTCTGATTAAACTTGTATGAAATATCTAGAACAGGCAAATTTATAGAGACAGAAAGTAGATTAGAGGTTATCAGGGACTAGGGGAAAAGAGGGATATCAGAGGGTGGGGAGAGGGGTACTTAAAGGGTACTGAGTTTCTGTTTGAGGTGATGACAAGTTTTGGAAACAGATAGTTATACAACATTTTGAATGTAATTAATGCCACTGGATTGTACACTTAAAATGGTTTTATGTTATACATACTGTATTTTATGCAAATAACGCACGTGTTCTGTTTTTTGCCAACCTCCTCCTGCCCCCCACGATGTACTTTTGTAAGCGCTATGCTAATTTTTTTTACATGTTGCTAAAATACCTTGCAGAGGGGGGCAGGGTTGGCAAAAAACATAGACTGTGTTATATGTGTAAAAATAAGTTTTTTTTTAAATGTAAAAAAACTCTAGCTCTATTGCCAAAAATACACAAACAGTTGTTTTAAATGATAAAACTCTAGATCTATTGCCAAAAATACACAAACAGTTGTTTTAAATGATAAAACTCTAGATCTATTGCCAAAAATACACAGTTGTTTTAAATGATGTCTTTGAGCATTCCAATATGAAATGTGTAACCCAGTTAACAATACTATTGTACAGTTTTAACCCACGTGTAAGTAGACGTGAAATAGAGTAATATTCCTGCCTGTTGCTGCTGGGGAAAATGGCTTACAGTACTACAGGAAGTAATGTAGAGCCAGTGATGTCTGCACTAGTTGGGAGACGTTTTCAGGAGGCATAGAAAGAGAAAAACTTTACTTCAAATCTGAACATTGACCGTGTACAAGAAGAACAGGAATATTTTGCTATTAGATTTTCAGTCTAGCATGAGAAAAATGAACAACTGTAAAAGCTAAGATGATAAAACAGAGAGATCCATGAAATATCAGGGTATTTTCTTTAGCTATATCTGGCTAAGCTTTTTATTGAATCTCTAGAGAGGAAGTGGTATTAACCCCAGGAGCAAAGAAACCTATTGAATATTATTTGTAGCTTGTAATATGTATATTTATGAATTAATAGAATCTTAATTTTATTATTCTATTTTCACTGTAATTGAGAGATGTAGGATTATGAGTTGAAGACACTGGATTAATTTGTAACAGGCTTTTCCTGACACGTTGAGTACCTCTTGTCTCATTTGCCTCACTGTTTTTTCTCATTAATTTGAGCATGAGGAATATTCTTAAAACCACATTACAGAATCAAAAACAGAGATATAACCTGACATCAAATCAAATTTTTTCTGTACATAAAAAAGACCAAAACAATGTCAACAATCCTAACTAATCTGTTTTCTCTGGAGAATAAATTTTCTGCTCACAAAATAACTGTACATCCCATCTTGTTCTTATTATGGCTTAAGTCATATAATGAAGTGTGAAAAGAACATTACATGCCAGTGTACCCCGCTGTCATACTAAACAGCTTTGGAGCGCTCTGTAGTAAATGTCAGTATGTCTTTCTTTGTTTAAAATGTGATTCTTGTGGTTCCTTTGGAAGTAGGCCAACTACCACTTCAATGCATTAAGCAATTCTTGTGTTTCCCCTTTTAGAGACAGTTGAATAACTTCACATGCGCATCACTATTCAACATAAACCCTCATTTATTGTAAACTTGTAGTAGAATTACGTTTTTCAGTATAAAATATGGAAGGAACTGAATGAAACATCTGCTCTGTGTGCCAAGCAGCATGACACGCTTAAATTGTGCTAACATCACTGATCAACTTGTCCAAGTTAGAAAGGTGCAAAGCTGATGTAAGAAATTCTCTCTCTCTCTCTCTCAACAAAAATTCCTGATCTGGATATGTCTGTCTTGATGAATTAGCTAATTTGGGGAAATGGCTCCAAAAAAGTCAGATGAGTAACATGCATGCCCAAGATGACGGAAGTATGTGAATCATTTCTATAAAAGTGCAGCCCATCCTACTCATCTTGCAAAGAGTCAGGGCTGATTTTTTATGGGATGGATGAGAACACTTGTGCTTTGCTGGCTCAGAGTGAGAGCTGTAGATCACAATGGAAGGGTTGCCACTACAAGGTTTTCTTGTTAGAAATTCTCATTTATTGAAAAGTATAACTATACACCCAGCCTTGTGTTGGTTGGACTCTTGGGGTGTGAGTTACATGCAGTGATGAGTCAAGGTGAGATCTCATAGGAAATGTCTTTGGACTATTTAGATTTATAAGATTAAGGGAAAATGATCCAGGCTAAAAGTCAATAGGGGATCAAGGGATATGCAATGGAGAGTGTGTGCTGGTGAATGAGAGGTACATAAGGGACATTTGGTCTGCTTTTCTCTGCATTTTATTAAAATTGTTAAGAGAAGGTTCTTAGTCACCTCCAATGTAAGTCAAATCCCTAAGAGGAAAATACATTAACCCTGAAAATAAATCATTCACCACACCTAATAAGATGGGCTGAATTGTTGTTGTTAGGTGCCGTCAAGTCGGTTCCGACTCACAATGACCCTATGTACAACAGAACAAAACACTGCCCAGTCCTGCGTCATCCTCACAATCATTGCTATATTTGAGCCCATTACTGCAGCCACTGTGTCAATCCATCTCTTTGAGGGGCTTCCTCTTTTTCATTGACCCTCTACTTTACCAAGTATGATGTCCTTCTGCAGGGACAGATCCTTCCTGATAACATGTCCAAAGTATGTGAGATGTAGTCTTGCCATCCTTCTTCTAAGGAGCATTCTGGTTGCACTTCTTCCAAGATAGATTTGTTCATTCTTTTGGCAGTCCATGGTATATTCAATATTCTTTGCCAGCACCACGATTAAAAGTCATCAGTTCTTCTTTGGTCTTCCTTATTCACCATCCAGCTTTCACATGCATATGATGTGATTGAAAATACCATGACATCTTTGCTTTTCAACACTTTAAAGAGGTCTTTTGCAACAGATTTGCCCAATGCAATGCATCATTTGATTTCTTGACCGCTGCTTCCACGGATGTTGATTGTGGATCCAAGGAAAATGAAATCCTTGACAACTTCAAACTTTTCTCCATTTATCATGATGTTGCTTATTGGTCCAGTTGTGAGGATTTTTGTTTTCTTATGTTGAGGTATACTCCATACTGAAGGCTGTGGTCTTCGATCTTCATAAGTAAGTGCTTCAAGTCCTCTTCATTTTCAGCAAGCAAGGTTGTGTCATCTGCATAATGCAAGTTGTTAATGATCTTCCCCCAGTCCTGATGCTGCATTCTTCTTCATATAGTCCAGCTTCTTGGCTTATTTGCTCAGCATACAGATTGAATCGGTATGGTGAAAGGATACAACCCTAATGCACACCTTTCCTGACTTTAAACCACACAATGTCCCCTTGTTCTGTTCGAACGACTACCTCTTGATTTATGTACAGGTTCCTCATGAGCACAATTAAGTGTTCTGGAATTCCGGTTCTTCTTAATGTTATACAGAATTTGTTATGACTGACACAATCAAATGCCTTTGCATAGTCAATAAAACATAAATAAACATCTTTCTAATATTCTCTGCTTGCAGCCAGAATCCATCTGACATCAGCTATGATATCCTTGGTTCCACATCCTCTTCTGAATCCAGCTTGAATTTCTGGCAGTTCCCTGTCGATATACTGCTGCAGCCACTTTTGGATGATCTTCAGCAAAATTTTACCAGCATGTGATATTAATGATATTGTTCGGTAATCTCCGCATTCGGTTGAATCATCTTACTTGGGAATAGGCATAAATATGGATCGCTTCCAGTTGGTTAACCAGGTAGCTGTCTTCCAAATTTCTTGGCATAGACGAGTGAACACTTCCAGCACTGCGTCCGTTTGTTGAAACATCTCAGTTGATATTCCGTCAATTCCTGAAGCCTTGTTTTTCACCAATGCTTTCAGTGCAGCTTGGAGTTCTTCCTCCAGTACCATGGGTTCCTGATCATATGCTACCTCCTGAAATGGTTGAATATGGACCAATTCTTTTTGGTATAGTGACTCTGTGTATTCCTTCCATCTTCTTTTGATGCTTCCTGTGTTGTTTAATATTTTCCCTATAAAATCCTTCAGTATTGCAAATCAAGTCTTGAATTTTTTTCTTCAGTTCTTTCAGCTTGAGAAATGCTGAGCCTGTTCTTCCTTTTTGGTTTTCTATCTCCAGGACTATGTACATGTCATTATAATACTTTACTTTGTTTTCTTGAACTGCCTTTTGAAATCTGTTCAGCTCTTTTACTTCATCATTTCTTCCTTTTGTTTTAGCTACTTAACATTCAAGAGCAAGTTTCTGAGTCTCTTCTGACATCCATTTTGGTCTTCTCTTTCTTTCCTGTCTTTTTAATGATCTCTTGCTTTCTTCATGTATGATGTCCTTCATGACATTAATAGTGCTCACACTTGTCTAGGAGTAAATCCTTGAACTTTTGTGTATCCATCTTATTATAGTGATGGAGATGAGATAAACTGGTACCTGGCATAGAAATATTATCAAATCAAATGCAGAGACAATGAGCAAAGGCAAATTTGAAACACTTCTGTATCTAAAACTTTTTGACTACAAATACATAGATTCCAGAAACTACACCCTGCATTGCCCCCCCTTTTTTTTTTACTGACTCTCTAGGAATGCAAAAATTTGGAGTTGATGGAAATTCTGTTTTTGATTTAATGTCATATAGATATTGATCAGAAGTAAATATGATTCTGTTTTTTTAAAAAAATAAATCTTTTGAAAACTGATCAATGATCAGCTAAATCTAGAAGAGAAGAGTGAGACATCCGTCAATGGTTATACTGTGGATCATATAAATAATTCATCCTGCAGTGGAAATAGTTCAGTAAAATAGTCCCATGTGGTTTCATTATTGGAATTCCCAAATAAAAGGAAATGAAGTTTAGAAAGGCATGGCCTCCTGGGGAAAACCCAGGTGTGGCAGATGTTTTTTTTGTTAATTTTATTAATTTTTTATTAAAATGTAATAATGAACATCATTGATAGAGTATTTGCTCTGGGCCAGGCATTATGCTAGTGTTTCACATGCTCTGTTCCAGGATCTGTGCTAAATACTCTCATTTAGTGATCACAGTGACACCGTGAGACAGGTGCAGTTATTACAATGTCCATTTTGCAGGTGAAGAAACTAAGAATATAAATGCTTAAATAACTTGCCTGAGATTACATAGGGATGATTTGCATCTGTATTTGCTTAGGTCTAAAGCATGTGCGTATATGCAGCGTTACAGAAGTTGATACAATGAAATCTTTTGTTTATTAAGAGCAAACTAATCTTTTAAGCAGAATTATTCAAACCGAGCAAATTTTGATTCCAGTTCAATGTTGCTGTGTAGCTGCTTAACATCACCTTTTTCAGAATCACATCCAGCACAGAATATAACCAAATGAACAAACAAACAAACCAAACCTGTTGCTGTGTAGTTGATTCCAGCCCACAGAGGCCCTATATTTCAAAGTAGAACTGCTCCATATGGTTTTCTTGACTGTAATCTTTACAGAAGCAGATCACCAGGCCTTTTTTTTTCCATGGTGCCACTGGATAGGTTACTTATTAATAAGAATTATGAAATTATTTCTTGTTCCTTCCACCCCTTTCTCATTTTTCTCCTCGTCACATTCACGTCATCATTCTCATAAACATTATATATTCTTGGCTTCAAGGATCATCTATATCAATACTTTTCTGAACTTTGAATTCTGTTTACAATGTTCCCACCCAGTGCTTGAACACCTGTATAAGACAGAACTTTTTCCCATTGGTGCCATCAATTCCATTTTTAGTTGGCTTTGGCAATGAGAAAGTTTAATAATAAACCAACATTATCTTTCTGTGAGCTTTGCCTCCTATTCCTAGTATGGCCCCATGGCCTCACAGAATAAGCCATTCTCAAATGCAGTTGTTAAGTAGACTAAGTATACTTCACATGAAGCTAGGTGCTTGTTAAGTAAATAGGATAAAATCTCATTATTTTGTACTATTGGTAGGTGGAGAGAATATAGGAGGAGAGGAAAAGAGAGGACAACAAAGGAGAGACAATTAAAAAGGTTTTTATATAGAATATTTTGAAATGAATGCAATGCTATTCTTTTGAAGATTCAGTAAACAAGTGGCTAAAAATAGAAGCATACAAAATTCCTCAGATGCATCAATAAATCTATTATACTCAACTACAATAGTTCATTTTTGCAAATGAGATCACCATGTGCTTGCTTAAACACAATTTTCTCAAGAGGTAGTTTTCCTATATTAGATTCTTACTAATGTTAATTTACTTAGCAAACCTTGTTTCATAGATGTTACACATGGAACACTGATCAATTCTAGGCTTGAATACTCCCAAATTCAGAATTAATGGAATCTGATGTCTTACAGAAAAGTTAATACGTGTTCTCATGCTCTTATTATTTGTTCTAATATATATTAATTGTCCACACAATTAAACTTCAGATCTATTCTCTCAGTTTTTAAAAGTCAGTAATAATAGTGCTAACATGATGCTAACTACCTAATACAGAGTTAAGCACATATTAAAAACTAAGCCAGTTGTTGTCGAGTCAACTCTGACCATAGAGACCCCATATGTTTCAGAGTAGAACTGTGCTCCATAAGGTTTTGAATGGCTATGCTCTTTCATAAATAGATCACCAGGCCTTTCTTCTGAAGTACCTCTGGGTAGACTTGAATCATCAACTTTTTGGTGAGTAGCCAAGTGCTTAACCATTTGCACCACCCAGGGACTCTGAGTACATATTAAGCATTCAATGAATGCATGTTAAATTTAATTAAGTTGAACTAAATCAGGCAATAGATTAAATTTTATACAGGCTACTCAACCTTATAAAGCTGAATAAAAATGTTTCAAAGTCTGCGTTATGTTTTATTTTTAGCTGGACACCGCACAAAGGCCAAAAAAGAACACAGATTGGAATAGTTCAGTGAATATCATCACTTTCGGAAGAAACAAGCCATGTATAAAGGTAGTATGGAAGTAGCATTAACTTTTGGAACCAGGAAACAAATGGTAGAAGTTGGGTTACTAAAAGTCACACAAGTAGTAAGTAGCTTAATTTCTCTGAGCTCTCACTTTCTTTGTCTATAAAATCTTGATGAGAATATTTTAATTCAACAATTAGTTGGCTACTTAAATAAATTATGAAAAGTTGCCAACAGTATGTGTACTACCACCTTTTTTAGAATTAAATTAAAATAAATGCATATAAAAGGTTCTGAAAAGCCCCACAGTACACCCGAGTGGGTTAAGTGGGTTACAGTGGATGTCTTTGGTCAGGTGAGATGATTGGATTATCTCTACATTAAACAAATATTTGTTGAGTTTATACTGTATCGCTCTCTGGACTTTAATGTTCCAACCTTCCATTGTTAAAAAAAATACAAAGCAGGAATAATGGTTTGAAAGGCAGATAAGAATTAAAAAGCAAGAATGAGAACTCCATTACTCCCTACTCTTGCCACATTCTGAGATGAAGACCAAAATAAGTAGACAATTACAAATTCATCAAAAGTTACAATGAACAAGATATCAAACACTGAGAATATTCTTTTCTTTTTATAATAAATTATTACTAAGATTAAATTATAATGTTGACCAACTTGTTTTTAATTCAGTTGTTTGGACAAGAACTATTTGTAGTGAAATTATCAAAAGTTTTTGTCAAAAGGTACCTTAGTATTTATATCTTTGTAAGACTTCATTTACTTGATAGTTTAAAAATCAGAAAAAGAGGGAGGTGGAGTCAGGATGGCAGAGTAGTCAGATGCTTCCTGTGGTCCCTCTTACAACAAAGACCTGAAAAACAAGTGAATCTATCATATATGACAATCTAGGAGGCCTGAACATCAAAGACAAAGTCGAGGAATCAGACTGAATGGTAGAGGAAGGGAGAGATGGTTCAGAAGCAGCAAGGAAGTGCCAGACCTGACCTGGCTGGCATTGGTGCCCTTGAAGGCAGGATTGGCTAGTGTGCTAAGGGTGAGGCAAGCAGTGGGGCTTGGGAAGCGTTTTTCACACTGGGAGAGACTGACCGGTGAAGAGTCTGCTCAAGCTTCCAGAACCAGTGAGAAATGGCACACAACTGGTGAAAGATAAGTACAAGCGTCTAACCTACCACGCAGATAAAAAAAAAAGTTTTTGGGAAGTACCTCTCTCCCATTTACCTGCCACCTCCCCACTCTGCTCTGCTTCCCCATCTGGCTCCAGCTAATGCAGTGCCCCCTGGACCAGAAGTAGGACCCACCCTGCATCCTAAGCCATTCTCCTGGCTTTGGAGATGGAATAAATTAACAAACAGGAAAAAGTAATCTACCAGCTTCTCTAAGCTGGGAACTCAGGGCAGGCACAGCCCCTTTGCCTAGATACAGGTATTAAGGGTCCATAGATTTTGAATGCCTTTCACCCCAGCATAGACCTGTGTGGGACCAATTCAACAGTGTAGGCCTTTGTTAGCAGAGTACGACAGGGTATATACCTGAAGCCTATTTTCATAGGTGGAGTGGCAGATTCGTGAATTTTGAAACCACCCTGCGCATTAAGCAGGGTCCTCAACTACCCACATCTGGGGCCTAAGGACTGGTGGCTCCACCCACTCCACTGAGCCACCCGAGGCAGGGATCCAAGAATAAGTGATGACTCCCGGTCCTTACAGCCAACAGCATTGTGTGCCCATAATCTGGCTGCAAAACCCACCTACCTATGCACTCTAGGGAACAGGGACACACCTTCTACCCAGACACTCAGGGGCAGCAGTCAGCTCCCTGCCTTGATCAGCACATGACCCCATAGTGCAGCCAGATACATGTGCCTATTCCAATCAGCCCTGCCTGTTTAGGACTGTAGGTGAGAGCCTACACCACACACTCAGTGACCAATGACCAGGACACCTGAGCTGAATCCGCACAAGAAAAGTAAATGGACTCCTGGGCTCACAGCTCTAGCTCTAGTGATCTGGAGACAGGATGTGAGAGCTTCAAAGATGCCAATAATGAAACTAAATTCACACGACCAGCCTATTTGGACACATCAAAACAAGAATCTGGGACACAGTAAGCAATCATAAAATAAATAAATATAATAACTTATTGATGGATCAGAGACAACAGTCAATATCAAATCACATAAACAAGCAGACCATGATGGCTTCAGCAAGCCACCGAAACATATAATCAAGAAACCTGCCAGAGGAAGAGAATGTGTTAGAATTACCAGAGGTAGAATTCAAAAGATTAATATCCAGAACTCTTCAAGAGATCAGGAAGGAGATTAGGCAAAACACAGCAGAAGCCAAGGAATGCACAGACAAAGCAACAGAGGAACTTAAGAAGGTTATACAAGAGCATAATGACAAATTTAACAGGCTACAAGAATCCATAGAGAGACAGCAATCAGAAATCCAGAAGATTAACAGTAAAATTTCAGTATTACACAACTCATTAAAAGAAAGTTATAGGAGCAGAATTGATGCAATGGAAGTCAGAATTGGTGAGACTGAAGATAAAGCACTTGACACCAACTTATCTGAGGAAAAATCAGATAAAAAAATTTAAAAAAATGAAGAAACCCTAAGAATTATCTGGGACTCTATCAAGAGGAATAACCTACTAGTGATTGAATACCAAAACAGGAGGGGATAACAGAAAATATAGAGAGAATTGTTGAAGATTTGTTAGCAGAAAACTTCCCTGATATTGTGAAAGATGAGATGATATCTATTGAAGAAGCTCATTGAAATGCACATAACATAGATCCCAAAAGAAAGTCACCAAGACATATTATAATCAAACTTGCCAAAATCAAAGATAAAGAGAAAATTTTAAGAGTGGTTATGGATAAACGAAAAGTTATTTACAAAGGAGAGTCAATAAGACTAAGCTCTGACTACTCAGCAGAAACCATGCAGGCAAGAAGGCAATGGGATGACATATATAAAGCATTGAAGGAAAAAAAACTGCCAGCCAAGAATTATATATCCCGCAAAACCGTCTCTGAAATATGAAGGTGAAATTAGGGCATTTCCAGCTAAACAAAAGTTTAGAGAATTTGCAAAAACCAAACCAAAATTACAAGAAATACTAAAGGGAGTCCTCTGGTTAGAAAACCAATAACATCAGATAATACTTAGGACTAGCACACAGGACAGAACAACCAGATCAACCCAGATAGGGAAGTCATAAAAATAAATCAAAGCTCAAACACTGAAAATAGGGAAACAGAGATGTCAATATGTAAAAGATGAAAACATTACAACAAAAAAGAGGGACAAAATAGTGTAGTCATAGATCTATCATATGGAGAGGAAGTCAAGGTGATATAAAGAAATAAAAGATCGGTTTAAACTTAAAAAATTAGGGGTAAACGTTAAGGTAACCACAAAGGAAACTAACAATTCTGCGCATCAAAATTTAAAAAAGAAAAACAAAGACTCAGAAAATACAAAATCAACAACAAAGAAAAAGATGAAAAGAAAATACATAAAGAAAAACGACTCAGCACAGAAAATTAAGTGGGACAAAGAAACTGCCAACAACACACACACACACAAAAAACACATCAAAATGATGGCGCTAAACTCATTCCTATCAATAATTAGGCTGAATGTAAATGGACTAAATGCACCAATAAAGACAGAGAGTCACAGACTGGATTAAAAAAACAAGATCTGGCTATATGCTGCCTACAAGAGACATACCTTAGACTTAAAGACACAAACAAACTAAAACTCAAAGGATGGAAAAAATATATCAAGCAAACAACACTAAAAAAGAGCAGGAGTGGCAATAGTAACCTCTGACAAAATAGACTTTAAAGCAAAATCCACCACAAAGGTTAAGGAAGGACACTATATAATGATTAAATACACCAGGAGGATATAACCATAATAAATACTTATGCACCCAGTGACAGGGCTCCAAAATACATAAAACAGACTCTAACAGCATTGAAAAGAGAGATAGACAGCTCCACAATAATAATAGGAAATTTCAACACACTTTTGGTGAAGAACAGAACATCCAGAAAGAAGCTCAGTAAAGACACGGAAGATCTAAATGCCACAATCAACCAACTTGATCTCATAGACATATACAGAACACTCCACCCAACAGCAGCCAAGTATACTTTCTTTTCCAGTGCATATGGAACATTCTCCAGAATAGACCACATATTAGGCCACAAAGCAAGCCTTAACAGAATCCAAAACATCGATATATTACAAAGCATCTTTTCTTACCATAAAGCCGTAAAAGTAGAAATCAGTAACAGAAAAACAAGGGGAAAAAAAATCAAGTACATGGAAACTGAACAACACCTAGCTCAAAGACTACCGGGTTATAGAAGAAATTAAGGACAGAATAAAGAAATTCATAGAATCAAATGAGAATGAAAACAAATCATACCAGAACTGCTGGGACACAGCAAAGGCAGTGCCAGAGGTCAATTTATAGCAATAAATGCACACATCTAAAAAGAAGAAAGGGACAAAATGAAGACATTAACACTACAACTCCAACAAATGGAAAGAAAGCAGCAAAATGAGCCCTCAGGCACCAGATGAAAGCAAATAATAAAAATTAGAACAGAATTAAAAGAAATAGAGAATAGAAAAACAATTGAAAGAGTTAACAAGACCAAAAACGGGTTCTTAGAAAAGATCAACAAAATCAATAAACTATTGGCCAAACTGACAAAAGAAAAACAGGAGAGGAAACAAATAACCTGAGTAAGAAATGAGATGGGCAATATCACAACAGACCGACCTGAAATTAAAAGAATCCTAACAGAATACTATGAAAAATTGTACTTCAACAAATTTGAAAACCTAGAGGAAAAGGACAAATTTCTAGAAACACACTACCTACCTAAACTAACACACAGAGGTAGAACAACTAAATAAACCTATAACAAAAGAAGAGATTGAAAAGGTAATTTAAAAAATTCCAACAAAAAAAAAGCCCAGGCCCTGAAAGTTTCACTGGAGAATTCTACCAAACTTTCAGAGAAGAGTTAACACCACTATTACTAAAGATGTTTCAGAGCATAGAAAAGGATGGAATACTCCCAAACTCATTTTATGAAGCCAGCATAACCCCAATACCAAAACCAGATAAAGATACCACAGAAAAAAAAATTACAGACAATATCCATCATGAACATAGATGGAAAAATCGTCCACAAAATTCTAGCCAATAGAATTCAGCCACATAAAAAAAAAAAAAAAAAATTAACCATGACTAAGTGGGATTCATGTCAGGTATCCATGGATGGTTCAACATTAGAAAAACAGTCAATGTAATCCATCACATAAATAAAAGATAGGAACCACATGATCTTATCAATTGATGCAGAAAAGGCTTTTAACAAAGACTAACACTCATTCATGATAAAAACTCTCAGCAAAATAGGAATAGAAGGGAAATTCCCCAACATAATTAAGGGCATTTATACAAAGCCAACAGCCAGTATCATCCTAAACTGAGAAAATCTGAAAGCATTCCTCTTGAGAACAGGAACCTGCCAAGGATGACCTTTATCACCACTCTTATTCAACATTGTGCTGGAGGTCCTAGCCAGAGCAATTAGGCTAGAAAAAGAAATAAAGATCATCCAAATTGGTGTGGAAGAAGTGAAAGTATCCTTATTTTCAGATGATATGATCTTATACACAGAGAATCCCAAAGAATCCACAAGAAAACTACTGAAACTAAGAAGATTTCAGCAAAGTGTTGAGATAGAAGATAAACATACAAAAATCAGTTGGATTCCTTTACACCAACAAAGAGAACTTTGAAGAGGAAATCACCAAATCAATATCATTTACAATAGCTGCCACGAAGGTAAAATACTTAGGAATAAATCTAACCAGAGACATAGAAGACCTATACAAAGAAAACTACAAGACACTACTGCAAGAAACCAAAAGAGACCTACATTAGTGGAAAAAAATCCATTGTTCATTGATAGGAAGACTCAACGTTGTGAAAATGTCAATTCTACCCAAAACGATCTACAGATACAATGCAATCCCGATCTGAATTCGAATGGCATTTTTTAATGAGATGGAGAAACAAATCACTAATTTCATACAGAAAAGGAAGAGGCCCCTGATAAGTAAAGTATTACTGAAGAAAAAGAACAAAGTGGGAGGCCTCATGCTACTTGATTTTAGAAACTGTTGTACAGCCATGGTAGTCAAAACAGCCTGTTACTTGTACAACAACAGATACATAGACCAATGGAACACAATTGAAGATCCAGACGTAAATTCATCCACGTATGAGCTGCTGATATTTGACAAAGGCCCAAAGTCCATTAATTGGGGAAAAGACAGTCTCTTTT
>NW_004444235.1:925270-934178 GCF_000243295.1 Trichechus manatus latirostris
AGAAATGCTCATGATCATTAGCCATTGGAGAAATGCAAATCAAAACTACAATGAGATACCATCTCACCCCAACAAGACCAGCATTAATCCAAAAAACACAAAATAATAAATGTTGGAGAGGTTATGGAGAGACTGGAACACTTATACACTGCTGGTGGGAATGTAAAATGGTACAACCACTTTGGAAATTGACTTGATGCTTCCTTCAAAAGCTAGAACTAGAAGTATCATAAAATCCAGCAATCCCACTCCTTGGAATATATCCTAGAGAAATAAGAGCCATCACTTGAATAGATACATGCACAGCCATGTTCATTGCAGCACTGTTCACAAAAGCAAAAGATGGAAACAACCTAGGTGTCCATCAAAGAACGAATGGATAAACAAATTATGATATATTCACACAATGGAATACTACGCAATGATAAAAAACAATGATGAACCCGCGAAACATCTCATAAAATGGATGAATCTGGAAGACGTTATGCTGAGTGAAATTCATCAGTCACAAAAGGACAAATATTGTACAAGACCACTATTATAAGAACTCAAGAAATGTTCCATGTGTGTTGTAAAAGAAAGTATACTTGGCTGCTGTTGGGTGCAGTGTTCCGTATATGTCTATGAGATCAAGTTGGTTGATTGCAGCATTTAGCTCTTCCGTGTCTTTGTTGAGCTTCTGTCTGGATGTTCTGTCCTTCACCAAAAGTGACGTGTTGAAGTCTCCTACTATTGTTGTGGAGCTGTCTATCTCTCTTTTCAGTGCTGTTAGAGTTTATTTTATGTATTTTGGAGCCCTGTCGTTGGGTGCGTAAATATTTATTATAGTTATGTCCTCCTGGTGTATTGACCCTTTAATCATTATATAGTGCCCTTTCTTATCCTTTGCGGTGGATTTTACTTTAAAGTCTATTTTGTCAGAGATTAATATTGCCACTCTTGCTCTTTTTTGAGTGTTGTTTGCTTGATATATTTTTTTCTGTCCTTTGAGTTTTAACCTGTTTGTGTCTTTATGTTTAAGGTGCATCTCTTGTAGGCAGTATATAGATGGATCATGCCTTTTTTATCCAATCTGCCAGTCTCCATCTCTTTATTGGTGCATTAAGTCCGTTTACATTCAGCATAATTATTGATAGGTATAAGTTTGGTGCTGTCATCCTGATGTCTCTTTTTGTGTGTTGTTCATAGTTTCTTTGTTCCCCTTAATTTTCTGTGCTGAGTCGTTTTTCTTTATGAATTTTTTTTCATCTTTTTCATTGTTGATTTTGTGTTTGCTTAGTGTTTATATTTTTCTACTTTTTTTTAATTTTGATTTGTAGGATTGTTAGATTCCTTTGTGGTTATCTTAATGTTTACCCCTATTTTTCTAAGTTTATACCAGTCGTTTATTTCTTTGTATCGCCTTGACTTCCCGTCCATATGAAAAATCTATTCTGCATTTTTTAAGTCCCTCTTTTTTGTTTTAAAGTTGTCTTTTTTACATATTGATATCTCTGTTTCCCTATTTTCAATGTTTTAGCTTTGATGTATTTTCGACTTCCCTATCTGAGTCAATATGTGGTTGCTCTGACCTGTGTTCTAGTCTTGTGTTGTTATCTGATGTTATTGATTATCTAACCAGAGGACTCCCTTTAGTATTTCTTGTAATTTTGGTTTGGTTTTTGCAAATTCTCTAAATTTTGTTTATCTGGAAATGCCCTAATTTTGCCTTCATATTTGAGAGACAGTTTTGCAAGATATATAATTCTTGGCTGGCAGTTTTTTGCCTTCAATGCTTTATATATGTCATCCCATTGCCTTCTTGCCTGCATGGTTTCTGCTGCGTAGTCCGAGCTTATTCTAATTGACTCTCCTTCATAGACGACTTTTCTCTTTTCAATAGCCGCTCTTAAAATTCTTTCTTTATCATTGGTTTTGGTAAGTTTGATTATAATATGTCTTGGTGACTTTCTTTTGGGATCTACCTTATATGGGGTTTTATGAGCATCTTGGATAGATATCTTCTCATCTTTGCTGATATCAGGGAAGTTTTCTGTCAAGAAATCTTCAATAATTTTCTCTGTATTTTCTGTTATCCCCCCTGTTCTGGTACTCCAATTACTTGTAGGTTATTTCTCTTGATAGAGTCCCACATAACTCTTAGAGTTTCTTCATTCTTTTTAATTCTTTTATCTGATTTTTCCTCAAATAAATTCATGTCTAGTTCTTTATCTTCAATGTCACTAATTCTAACTTCTACTTCCTGAATTCTGCTCCTATGACTTTCTATTGAGTTGTCTAATTCTGAAATTCTTAAATTAATCTTCTGGATTTCTGATTGCTGACTTTCTATGGATTTTTGCAGCCTATTAAATTTGGCATTATGTTCTTGAATAACTTTTTTAAGTTCCACTACTACTTTTCTATATGTTCTTTGGAAGTTTCTGTATTTTGAAGAGTTTCCTTTCTAATTTCTAGAAGAGTTTGATATATTAATCTTTTGTATTCTGCATCTGGTAATTCCAAGAAATTCTTTTCCTCCAGAGAATTTATTGATTCTTTATTTTGGAAGTTTGCTGAAGCCATCATGGACTGCCTCTTTATGTGATTTGATATTGACTGTTGTTTCTGAGCCATCAATAAGTTATTATAATTTTATTTTATATTTGTTTAATGTGTCCTAGCTTCTTGTTTTGTTTTGTTTTGTTTTGATATGCCAAAATAGGCTGTTCGAGTGTGCTAGTTTGGTTATTGATGCCTTTGAAGCTCTAATGTCCTGTCACCAGGTAGGTAGTTCTGTAACCAAGTATGTGCACACAGGAGTCCATTAAATTTTCCCGTATGGGTTCAGCTCAGGTGTCCAGGAAGTCAGTCAGCAAGTGTGTGGTGCAGTCTCTCACCTACAGTCTTAGGGAGGCATGGGTGATGGGAGTAGGCACAGGTATCTGTCTACAGTAGGGGGTCACGTGCTGAGCAAGGCAGGGGGATGACAGCTGCCCCTGAGTGTCTAAAAGGAAAGTATGTCCCTATTCCCTAGAGAGAGTAGGTAGGTGAGTTTTGCAGCTGGAATATGAGCACCCTACTCTGTTGGCTGTAAAGACTCAAGGGCACCACTTATTCTTGGACCCCTGTAGCAGGTGATTAGGTGGTGTAGGTGGACCAACCAGTCCTCAAGCCTGTGGTGCAGACTGGTAAAGGTGCCTGCTTCGAGGGCAGGTCTGCGTCAAGTGTCACAAATCTGCCACTTCACAGCTGAAACAGTTGAAGTTAGATTTCAGGTGTTTACCCTGTTGTACTGTGGTAGTGAGGGCTTACACTGTTAAGATGAGTCCCACACAAGTCTATACAGAGGTGGAAAGCACTCAAAGTCTGTGGACCCCTTATTCCTGTGCTTAGCAAAGGAGCTGTGCAGACCCTGAGTTCTTGGCTTAGGGGAGCCAGTAGCTTATTTGTTCCCTCTCCAAGTCCAGGAGAATGGGTCAGGGTGCCTTTTGGGATCTACTTCTGCCCCAGGGGACTCAGAGGCTTGGAAGCCCAGATGAGTGCAGAGCGGAGAGGGAAGAGGTAAAATGGAGAAAGGTTGTTCCCAAATGGGCTTTTTTTTTTTTTTTAAATCCCCACTAAAGGCCACATGCATGTACTTATTTTTAGCCACGTGGGAGCTGCTTTTCACTGGTTCGGAGTGTCCAAGCAGAATCTCTGCTGCCGGATCTCTCTCGATGTGGAAACTGCCTCTTGAGTGCATGAGCACTGTTTGCCTGCTTCACTGCACACCAGGAGCCCTTCAGGGCTGAAGGGCTGCAGCTCCCACCACCAATCTGGCATGCCTTGCTTATTCTGAACCATCTCCCTCTCCCTCTGCCACTCAGTCCAGTTCCTCAGCTTTGCCTCTTTCAGGCTCCTAGATATTCATATACAATCAAATCACTTGTTTTTCCAGGTCTTTGTTGTAAGATGGATATAGGAAGCTGTCTGACTACTCCGCCATCTCGGCCCTGCCTATAAGAACTCAAGAAAAGTTTGAAACACAGAAGAAAACATTCTTTGATGGTTATGAGGGTTGGGGAGGAGGAAGAGGGTAATTCACTAACTAGATAGTGGACAAGAATTATCTTAGGTAAAGAGAAGGACAACACAATACAGGGGAAATCAGCACCACTGGACTAAACCAAAAGCTAAAATGTTTCCTGAACACAACCAAACATTTAGAGGGACTGTGTAGAAGGGCGGGGTTCTGGGGACCATAGTTTCAGGGGACATCTAGGTCAATTGGTATAACAAAGTTTATTAAGAAAATGTTCTGCATCTCGGTTTGGTGAGTGGCGTCTGGGGTCTTAAAAGCTAGCAAGCGGCCATCTAAGATGCATCAATTGGTCCCAACCCTCCTGGAGTAAAGGAGAATAAAAAACACCAAAGACACAAGGAAAATAATAGCACAAGAGACAAAAAGGGTCACATAAACCAGAGAGTCCATCAACCTGAGACCAGAAGAGCTAGACTGTGCCCAGCTACCACCAATGACTGCCCTGACAGAGAACACAACAGAGAGTCCCTGAAGGAGCAGGATAAAAATGGGGTACAGAACTCAAATTCTAGTAGAAAGACTAGAGACTGGATGAACCCCAGAAGACATGGCCCCCAAACTATCTGTTAACCCAGAACTAATACCATTCCTGAAGTCAATTCTTCAGACAAAGAATAGACTGAACTATAAGGCATAAAATGATGTCTTAGTTCAAGTAGATACATGAGACTATATGAGCAGCTCCTGTCCAGAGGTGAGATGAGAAGGCAGAAAGAGATAGGAGCTGGTTGAATGGACACGGGAAATTCGGGCTGGAAAGGAGTGTGCAGTTACATGATACGGATAGCAACCAGGGTCACATAATAATGTGTACATAAATTTTTATATGAGAAACTAACTTGAGCTGTAAACTTTCACCTAAAGCACAATTAAAAAGAAGAAAAATACTTTCAGCCAACATGGTGCTATAGAGAGAAGCACCACACCATCCCTCCACAGCAAAGACCCAAAAATCTAAGTCAGAGACAAATGTCAATCCTGGAACCCTAAGCATCAAATGAAGAGATAAAGCACTCAGTCAAGCACCAAATGGAACAAGAAGCTGACAGAGAACAGAGAGTGAGGAGAGATATGTACAGAGGTCCTCTATCATCTAATGCAGCACAGATTTGCCATCTTGTTCTGCTGTCAGAGGTCCGCGAACACAGAGTATGGGAAAGCAGGTTCACGGAGCTCCCAGCAGGAGACAGAACAATCAGTAACCAGAGATATGTGCTTTCCCACCCCCCACCTTTCTTTACCCCCACTCAGCCTCCTCTGCTTCCTGCGGCCACAGACTCTTGGCCGGGAGGCACTGGGTTCAGCCCTTTGCCACTTGGATTCCACCCACACACACTGACGGGCTCCTTGAATGCAATTGGTTTGTTGCCAATGTTGCTTTTTATCATTTATTTTGGTTTCTTCCATACCTCTCACCACCTCTCCCTCCTTTTTCTCAAATACCTGGCTCTGTGTGCCATCTTTGCTTTGTCCTGAAAGGCTGTGAAATGCCGCTTGACTGTGGAATTGCTTCCCAGCCAGTCCCGCCACATTTGTGGGATCCCCATAGCTTTTGTTTGTTTGTTTTGATTTGTTCTGTTTTGATTTGTTTCTTTGTTATTTTCTTTTTCTTTTCTTGCCTTGGGAGACATTTCTAGCTGGGCTATACTGAGCAGATTGGGAGCTACTTCCTCATTCTGCACAGCCATGCAGTGGGATCTCTGGGGACATTTGTTTTTCCTTTGTGTGTTTTGTTGGTTTGTTTTCTTTTCTATCTTTTTTCCTTTTTGTCTTTGTTCATTTCTCAGTTTCTTGTCTCCCTACACTTACCTTCTCTTCCTGTCTCCTGAATACCTGACACTGTGTAACACCTCTACTCCTTCTAGCCAGGCTGTACTTTGCAGCCTGGGAGATACGTCCACAGTCTTTGCAGCTGCACCAGTGGGATCCCTGGATACTTTTCTTGTCTTTATTTTTTTTCTAATTTTTATTTGTTTATTTATTTTTCTTTTACCTTTTTTCTTTTTTTCTCCATTTCTCAGTCTCTCACCTCTCCAATCCAAAGGCAAGCTCCCTTAGCACTCTTTTTTGTTTGTTTGTTTTTTGGCTCTTGTTTTTCTCTCCTCTCTCTCCTCTTTCCTATATCCATCTTAGGTCCACACATCACAATCTTCCCCCTCCTTCTTGCCTACCTGCACTGTGTGCTGAACATCCCACCCCCAAGCAACATAGGCACAGCTTACTAGAACCTGCTCTGTACTGATTCCTAGCCAACCCTGTTGGCCCTACTATGTGCCACAAACAACCTACTCCAGCAACTCCCCAGCAGCTGAACCTGCCATGTTGCACAATAGCTGAGTGACTGACTCTGCCCATTGGACAAGGAGGTGAAAAGTATTGTGCCCACAGACGAGCAAACAACAAAGAATGCACAGCCTCCCTGATCAGACATACCCAAATAAAACAAAAAAGCTGGATGAAACTAACAAATCTACAATCAGAAAATGAAGAAAATAACCACTGAATGTCCCGAAGACAGCAGACAATATCAAAACATATTAAAAAAAAGGACAAGATGGTTCCAGTAGGCATCCAAAATAAAGCACCAGATGACTTTTCAGTAGAAGAAAAGGCACTAGACCTACCTGATAGGGAATTCAAATCTCTAATAGTCAGAATTATCCAAGAGTTGAAGCAAAAAGCAAACAAAAATGGGAAAAAATAGACAAATTCATTCTAAAGGCAGACAAATCCATGCAAAATACAGACAAAAAAATGGAATAATTCAGGAAAATAATACAGGAACAAAATGACAAAATAAACTCACAATTAGAAACCATACAAAAACATCAATTAGAAATCCAAAAGATAAACAGCAAGATTTCAGAAAAGGACAGTGTCACAGAAGGGCTGAAGAGCACGTGTGAAATGGTGGAGGACAGGATCAGCGAGATTGAAGACAAACACATGGATACAACTCTGAGGAAAAATCATAAAAAAGAATGCAGAAAAATGAAGAAACCCTGAGAATTATGTGGGAGACAATCAAAAGCAAAACTTTGTGAGTGATTGGAATTCCAGAACAAGGGGAGAAAACAGAAAATACCAAGAGGATCACTGAAGAACTGCTAAGAGAAAACTTCCCCAATATCATGAAAGATGAAAACCTGACCACCCAAGAAGTTCAATGAACCCCATACAGGATAGATCTCCAAAAGAAAATCACCAAGGCATATCATAATCACACTCACTAAAACCAAAGACTAAGAGAGAATTCTTAGAGCAGCTCGAGAAAAATGAAAATCACATACAGAGGAGAAACAATAAGGCTAAGCTCAAATTCTTCGGCAGAAACCATGCAAGCAAGAAGGCAATGGGATGACATGTACAAAACCTTGAGAGAAAAAAATTGCCAGCCAAGAAAATATATCCTGCAAAACTCTCATTCAAACAAGATGGTGAAATTAGGTCATTTCCAGATAAACAGAAATTAAAGGACTATGTAAAAACCAAACCAAAACTTACAAGAATTACTAAAGGGAGTCCTTCGGTATGAGAACAAACAACATCAGAGCACAGGCTGAAACTAGGATGCAGGATTGTACCAGCCAGATACAACCTAGGAAATGAACTCTCAAGGACTATCCACAACCAACAGAATTACAACAGGGAACAAGAAAGGTTAATCTGTAAATGACAATAATGTCAGAAAAATAAAATAGGGAATAAACAGTGTAGGTATAGAACTTTCTACTGGAGAGGAAGGCAAGACAATACCAAGTAAGAATAGACTGCTTCAAACCTAGGAAGAGAAGAGTAAGTTTCAAGGTAACCACAAAGAAAGTTAACAAACCTACTCATCAAAATAAAGAAGAAAAACATAAAGTCTCAAAAAAACAAAATCTACAAAAACAAAAGAAATAATAAAAAAAAAACACAAAAGGAATTCAGCACAGAAGAGTAAGAAGAATAAAGAAAACGTCAGCACCACAAAAAAAGCACTACAAAATGACAGCAATAAACTCACACTTATCAATAATTACACTGAATGTAAGTGGCCTCAATGCACCCATAAAGAGATGGAGAGTGATGGAATGGACAAAAAAACAAAACAAAACAAAACAAAAAAAAACCACTGGATCCATCAATATGCTGTCTAGAAGAGACACACCTTAGAAACAGGGACATAAACTTATTAAACATCAAAAGACGGAAGAAATTATCAAGCAAACAGCTACCAAAAAAGAGTAGAAGTGGCAATACTAATCTCAGATAAAACAGACTTTAAAACAAAATCCACTGTAAAAGACAAACAAGGACACTATATAATGATTAAGGAGACGATCCATCATGAAGACTTAACCATAATTAACCATAATTAACATCTATGCACCCAATGAAAGGGCACCAAAATAAATAAAACATACTCTAATGGAACTGAAAAAGAAATTGACAGTTCCACAATAATAGTAGGAGACTTCAACACACCACTCTTGGTAGAGGACAGAACATCTAGAAAGAAACTCACCAAAGATACAGAAGACCTAAAGGACACAATCAGCTAACTTGACCTCATAGACATATATACAATACTCCACCCAACAGCTGCAAAGTACACATTATTTTCCAATGCACATGGAATGTTCTCCAGAATAGACCACATCTTAGACCACAGAGAAACGCTCAACAAAATCCAAAAAACTGAGATAATACAAAGTATCTTCTCTGACCACAACACCATCAAGGTAGAAATTAACAACAGGAATACCAAGGAAAAAAAATCACTTACATGGAAACTGAATAACACCCTGCTTACAAACCACTGGGTAATAGAAGAAATCAGAGATGGAATCAAAAAATTCCTAG
>NW_004444235.1:935697-954481 GCF_000243295.1 Trichechus manatus latirostris
CTTGAAGTTGTGAAAATGACAATTCTACCCAAAGCAATTTACAAATACAATGCAATCCCGATCCAAATACCAACAACACTCTTCAAAGAGATGGAAAAACTAATCATTAACTTTATATGGAAAGGGAGAGGCCCTGGATTAATAAAGTACTATTGAAGAAGAAGAATAAAGTAGGAGGACTCACACTAACTGACTTCAGAACCTACTATACAGCTACAGTAGTCACAACAGCCTGGTACTGGTACAACAACAGATACATTGACCAATGGAACAGATTTGAGAACCCAGATGTAAATCCACCCACCTATGGTCACCTGATCTTCGACAAAGGCCCAAAGTCCATCAAATGGGGAAAAGACAGTCTTTTTAACAAATGGTGCTGGCAAAAGTGGATGTCCATCTCCAAAAAAATGAAACAGGACTAATACTTCACACCATATACAAAAACTAATTCAAAGTGGATCAAAGACCTAAATATAAAGCCAAAAAGTATAAAGTGCATTGAAGAAAAAATAGGATCAACACTAGAGGCCCTATTACATGGCATTAACAGGATACAGACCATAACCAACAACACATGAACTCCAGAAGATAAGCTAGATAACTGGGATCTTCTAAAAATCTAACAATTATGCTCATCAAAAGACTTTGCCAAAGGAGTAAAAAGAGAACCTATAGACTGGGAAAAAATTTTTGGACATTGCAAGTCAGATAAAGGTCTAATCTCAAAATCTACAAGAAAATCCAACACATCTGCAACAAAAAGATAAATAATCCTATTAAAAAATGGGCAAAGGAAATGGACAGACACTTCACCAAAGAAGACATTCAAGCGACCAACAGACATATGAGGAAATACTCACGATCACTAGCCATTAGAGAAATGCAAATCAAAACCACAATGAAATACCATCTCACCCTGGCATTACAGGCACGAATCAAAAGCACTGGAAATAATAAATGTTGGAGAGGCTTCGGGAAGATTGGAAGTTTTATGCACTACTGGAGGGAATGCAAACTGATACAACCATTTTGGGAAAGGATATGGCACTTCCTTAGAAAACTAGAAATAGAAATACCATACGATCCAGCAATCCTACTCCTAGAGCCGTCACATGAATAGACATATGCACATCCATGTTCATTGCAGCATTGTTCACAATAGCAAAAAGATGGAAACAACCTAGATGCCCATCAACAGATGAATGGATAAACAAACTATGGGACATACACAGAATGGAGTATTATGTAACGAAAAAGAATAATGAGGAATCTGCGAAGCATCTCATAACATGGATGAAACTGAAGGACATTATGCTGAGTGAGATAAGTCAATCACAAAAGGACAAATATTGTATGAAGCCGCCACTGTAAATACTCATGAAAAGGTTTACACACAAAAAGAAATAATATTTGATAGTTACGAGGAATTGGAGGGGTGGGGGGGATACTAAATAGACAGTAGGTAAGTGATAACTTTGGTGAAGGGAAAGACAGACACAATACTGGGGAAGTAAGCACAGCTTGTACAAGGAAAGGTCATGGAACCTCCACAGACATATTCAAACTCCCTGAGGGATTGAATTGCTGGGGAGAGGGCTATTGAGACCATGGTCTCAGGGAACATCTAGCTCAATTGGCATAACATAGTTTGTAAAGAAAATGTTCTACATTCTACCTTGGTGAATAGAGTTTGGGGTCTTAAAACACACCTGTGAGCAGCCATCTAAGATATTCCACTTGTCTCACCCCTTTGGGAGTAAGGAAGAATGAAGAAAACACGATAGAAGGGAAAGATTAGGCCAAAGGACTAATGGGCCACAATTACCATGGCCTCCACCAGATTGAGTCCAGTATAACTAGATGGTAACGGGCTTCCACCACTAACTGCTCTGACAGGGATTGCAACAGAGGGTCCTGGACAGAGCTGGAGAAAAATGTAGAACAAAATTCTAACTCACAAAAAAGCCCAGATTTACTGGCCTGACAAAGACTGGAGAAACATCAAGAATATGGCTCCCGGATACCCTTTTAGCTCAGTAATGAAGTCACTCCCTAGGTTCACTGTTCAGCCAAAGATTAGAGAGCCGCATAAAACAAAACAAGACTAATGGGGCACAACAGCCCAGGACAAGGACTAGAAAGCAGGAAGGTACAGGAAAGCTGGTAATAGGGGACACAAGTTCGAGAAAGGAGAGTGTTGACTTGTTGTGGGGTTGTTAACCAATGTCATAAAACAATATGTGTACTAACTGTTTAATGAGAAACTACTTGTTCTGTAAACCTTCATCTAAAAAAGGTACAATAAAAATTACAATTAAAATTAAAAAAAAAAATCAGAAAAACATCTTGATTAGACTCTATGGAAAAGATGGTCATTGTAACTGTAAAGAATATGAGATCCTCCCTAGGGTTGATATCTGAGGCCCTTTGAGTCAAATGCAGCATATTGCAGAAATATACAGAGACGTTTCATATTGCCCATATGAAATGCTGAGAAGGCTCTTTACCTGATGAAAATGGAAGCAAGCAGCATCTTTTCTCTTTAAAAAGTATGGCAGTTGGATAAGTGGTACTGTGTGATGTTATGTAGACCTAGGCCTTTGGGAACCTTGGGCTTAAGGACTGTTTTACCAGAAGACCTCTGGCACCTCATGACATCAAATATGGGCTGTTTGTAAAATATTTTCTGGTAGTTAATTTAATTTTGTTAGAGCTTTATTTTTATTTTTGTTCAAAATTTTCAGTTTGATCATTTACATTGTTAAGATTGATAGTGACTGCCTATAGCAGGGTTGTTAGCTAATGCAATAGATTTAACATAGCGGTATTTGGTAAACTAGTAGCTATTAAAGAGATTTTGTGGGGAAAAGGCAGGACGTAGCAGAAGAATTAACTGATCTCAGGATCCCACAATGCAAATAGAGAAGAGGATGTTCTGGTAAAGAGAGCAGTGTATTGGATGCCAGAAGCCCTAAGTTTGAGGGTGGGCTTGTATTTACTAGTGTTGTGATCTCAGATAACACTCAAGGAGTTGACTTCCTTGACCCCACGTTTTCTTATTCATTAAGTATGAATAGTAATAATAACATGCTTTCCCTACCCAAAGTTGGACTGAATTCAATAAGATAGGGGTTTTCCATGTAATGAATGCCACTTATCCTGAAACAGGAAATGAAATGGATATTGGAATACAAAAGAAGGAGGGAATTTCTGCTCTTTCAGAGTTTGGGTAGGGAGATGGAGAGAGAGTGGGTGGTTCTGGGCCTATGTAGTGGAGACCCCTCTCGACCTAGACAAGCTGAAATAGATGAGCATTAAGGGACGTGTCTGTGGGTGTTACTTTAAAGAGCTTTAGGAACTAAGTTGTTGAAACACTGAGAGCTCCAACCTATATTGGAAGGATTATAACACTCAGAAATGATTATGACACTCAAGAGTAAAGACTTCTTCCTCCACCCTGAACCTGAAGAATTTACTGCTGAATCACCTGTGTTCCAACAGCAGTAACAGAAAATAGTGAAACTCCTCAGCTATATGGGCATATTTTCTGGTTTTTCTCCTGGAGATGATAGTAACCAAGTTTTGATTTCTTGATCTGCAGAAGCATCCATCTCTTGGAGCGATGACAAGGAGGGAGACCCTGAGAAGGGGAAAGATACATTCTTGCAACAAGTGGGATTGGAACTCAGGATCATTTTATTTCGATATTAAAGTGAGTGTGCTCCATTTTGTATTCTGAATTAGTTACATATATATGTGTGTGAGTGCATGTGTGTATTGTATGTCTCTGTGTGTGTGTGTGTGTGTGTATGCTTTCAAAACTCTGAAGCATTATGAAAACTCTCAGACACTCCTTTGATTAGATTACTCCAACTTTGAGAAACTTGGAAGTTGGGGGTAATCCAGGATGCAAATAATTAAAATGATAAAAACAATGCACAGACCCACATAAAGGGTAAGCCAGTAAAGCACTTGAAATAAGGGATTTCATGCTTTTCAATAAAGGATATTTGGTATAAGTACGCCTTCCTCCTTAGATGGCACAAAGACCAACTAAAATAATCACGAACAAATGGATAGTAGTACACCCAACCATCCTTGATTAAGTAACGTCAGAATGACCGAATGAGTTGAATAAGCAGAGCATGGTAATTAATGGATACAATGAATTATAGAGGCAGAAGCAGTAGCACTAGCAGCAAAAGTATCACTAGAGTAGAGAGGCCGTCAAGCAGAGTGGTTAAGTGTATGGTGTCCAGTGCCAGACTGTCTGGATTTGAGCCTGCCTCCAACATATGCTAGCTGTATGACCTTGGGCAGGTGACTTAAACTCTCCATTTCTTTATCCGTAAGACTAGGATAACTATAATGTTACCTTTCTATGAAGGTTTGTTGCAAGGATCAACTGTTTTAATATATATAAAGTGCTTAAATTAATGCCTAAGAGTTATCAGCATTAGCTATTGTTAATGAGATAAAAACATTACAATGGACTGCACTTATCAGAGATAGGTGTTTTCCTCTTCTCTCTCAGAGCTCAAATATTAGAGTAATAATCACTAACCACCCTAGAAATCACCCAGCCCCTAAACTACTTAATTCTCACTTCCATGTACCAAACCAAAAAAAAAAAAAAAAAACTGCCGTCGAGTCTGACTCATAGCGACCCTATAGGACAGAGTAGAACTGCCCCATAGGATTTCCAAAGAGCACCTGGTGGTTTCAAACTGCTGACCTTTTGGTTAGCAGCCATAGCTCTTAACCACTACGCCACCAGGATTTCCCACTTCCATATAATACAATGGAAATCCTACAACTAGGTTTTCATAAACCATAAAGGCATTTACTTTTGTTTTCAATGCAAACATTCAAAAGAGATAGAAACCCACTGCCCTTTTGATAAAGACATGAAATAGCAGATTTGCTCCCTAGATGATCAACAAAAGAACTCCAGTGAAGAAAGATATAGTTATTTTCATATTCTCCGTGAATTAACACCAAGTTCTATTGTTTAAATCCCAGAAGACATGCCTTATCACCAATACTGCAATTTCTTTCGTTTCAATGACATAAAACCTTGTGTCCTTGCCAAATAGTAACTTGGAGAAATCGGTATTAGGGAAAAGACCATGCTCTGACTCCCCATAAACTGGGTGGACTTCAAAGGTGTGGCCAGGTATCATGGAGCTGATCCCAAACTGGTGATTCATGCCTTCTATTTTAGGACTCAATAAATTCTACTAAAGGTCCCTAAGTAGCACAAACAGTTTGCGCTCAACTGCTAACCTAAAGGTTGGTGGTTTGAACCCACCCTGCAGTGTCTCTGTTCCTGTTAAGATTACAGCCAAGAAAATCCTATGGAATAGTTCTACTCAGTAACACATGGAGTCTCCATGAGTTGAAATCTATCCCAAGGCAACAAACAACAGCGAATTCTACAAAAACTCAGTCTTGGTAGAATATTCAGTGTTATAATCCCTGAAAAGATGAATCTTATGTGTATGTGTGCTGGGGAGTAGTGGAGTTCGTACGTGAACATGTAAACCGTAGACTTCCAGAAAAATTGAAAGTTTGCTTCTCTTAATTCAGATAACTTATCAAATTGGGACTTGAGTTATTAAGCTTGGTTATCTTGCGGTCATCTGATAAACCGTATCTTTCTTTGAGATGTCTCCTAGTAAAACTATTTATGTTGATCATTACAAACTGAGGACAATTTTCATCCCATCCTAACACCCTTGTCAAGAAAGAGTTATCTGACAGCTTTCTATTGCCAAGCTAGTGGAACTACCTGAATTATGGTTACAAATGACTCATGGTTAGCCCCATTGGCTTTGGCATGTAAACTACTCCTACAAAGTACACTCCCACTTTTTTAAGTCTCAATCAGTGGTCTTGATACCATTGTATCCCAAACATCTATCCCAGTGTCTGGCATTTATTATGATTATTTAGTTATTTATAATTCAGTCTCACTGGGAGGAAATGTTATATGTTTATTTTTTTGTTTTGTTTTACATTGAAAAAAAAATTTTCTCCAACTGTGTAGTATACCAGAAAAACCATCATTATGAACTTTAGGGAAGAAAAATAACAAATGATTTTCTAGAAATTTGTTTTTATGTTAGAATAATGCGAAGTAAAATGGAACTTTGACAAACAGCCATGACCTTTAAATTTCAGATTTCCTAATCTTTTTTCCTAACATATTTTCAGATCCTTACTGAATAGTTCCATTTGGTTACTTAGTATGTCCTGAGCAAAACTCCTATCCCTCTGCCGCCATTTGCTGCATAGGAATTCTCTGCAGTTTTCAATGAACTATTACCCTCCTGGACACCCATGCTTGAAGCCTTAGCTGCATCTTTCATTAATCTCTCAATTTTTGTTCAAATTATCCAAAAATTCAGTGATACTAACTTATCTATTCTTTGAAATAACACATCCATCCACTATGTATACTTCTGCCTTTTCATTCCTATATAATAATTCTGGTCCAAGTTTCTATTATTTATATTCACCCAACTTTCTGCTGCTACCTTTCACTAGCCCCTAAGACTCTTAAATTGCCATTATCAGACACATTTTCATCACATAATTATTTTATTATATTATTTTTTCCCACAATGGTGTTCAGTAATACACCCTTCTCTAAATTTTTTTTTTTTTTTAATATTTTATTGTACTTCAGGTGAAGGCTTACAGAACAGATAGTTTCTCATGTAACAGTAACACACATGCTGTTTTATGACATTGGTTAACAACCCCACAACATTTTAACCCTCTAAATTCTCAACTTTTTTTTTTTTTGGTGAAAATACACATAGCCAAAGATACGTCATTTCAAAAATTTTTTTTACATACACATTTAAGTGACATTGACTACGCTCTTCTAACTGTGCTGTTATTCTCACTTAAGATGAAGGCTTACAGGACAAAATAGTCTCCCATTTAACAGTTACTACAAATGTTGCCCTATGACAATGGTTAACAATCTCACAACACATCAACAATATCCTTACTCTACTTTGTGTTCCCTATCATCAGCTTCCTACTCCCCTTCTGCCTTCTGGGCCTTGTACTGGACTCCTGTACCTCGTTACTCTCATGGTTTTACTGGGCTGTCCACTCTCAGGCTGATCAGTGAACCTCGAAGGTAACTTTACCACTGAGCTAAAAGGGTGTCTGGGGACCATACTCTCGGGGTTTCTCCAGTCTCCTTTAGGCCAGTAAATCTGGTCTTTTTTTTTTTTTTTTTTGTGAGTTAGAATTATGCTCTACATCCTTCTCCAGCTCTGTTCAGAACCCTCTGTTGTGATCCTGGTCAGAGCAGTCAGCGGTGGTAGCCGGGCACCATCTAGCTGTACTGGACTCAGTCCGGTGAAGGTCTTGGTAGCTGTGGACAATTAGTCCTTTGGACTGATCTTTTCGTTGTATCCTGTTCTCTTCATTCTCCCTTGCTCCCGAAGAGATGAGACCAGTGGAGTATCTTAGATGGCCGCTCACAGGCTTTTAAGACCCCAGACACTACTCACCAAGGTAGAATGTAGAGCATTATCTTTATAAGTAGTGTCATGCCAATTGAGCTAGATGTTCCCTGAGACCATGGTCCCCAGAGCCCTCCGTCCAGCAACTCAGTCCCTCGGGGACTTTGGATCTGTCCATGGGGCCTCCATGACCTTTCCTTGTACAGGTTGTGTTAGTTTCCCCTGTATTGTGTACTGTCTTACCCTTCACCCAAGATACCACTTGTCTATTGCCTATTTAATATTCCCCCCCCCACCCCTCCCATCCCTGGTAACCAACAAGAATTGTTACATTTTGCGTGTGAACTTTTTCATTGGTTTTTACAATAGAGGTCTCATACAATATTTGTCCTTTTGTGATTGACTTATTTCACTCAGCCCTTCTCTAAATTTTAAGCAAGCTCCTTAAGGGCAGGAATTACCATAATTTACATGGCACAGTTGCTAAGAGGTCAGGTGGCTAACCAAAAGGTTGGCTGTTTGAATTCACCAGCCACTTCTTGAAAACCCTATGAGGCAGTTCTACTCTGTCCTATAGGGTCACTGTGAGTCCGAATCTACTCAACAGCAATGGTTTTTTTTTTTTTTAGGGACTATATTATTTAATAACATCTGCTAAGGGAAATATATATATAAATTTAATAACATCTGCTAAGGAAAAAGAAGAATGGGGCATCGGGATTGGAGGAAGACTCATTAACAACCTGCATTATGCAGATGACACAACCTTGCTTGCTGAAAGTGGAAAGGACTTAAAGCACTTGCTGATGAAGATCAACTACCACAGCCTTCAGCATGGATTACACCTCAACATAGAGAAAAAAAAATCCTCACAACTGGACCAATAAGCAACATCGTGATAAATGGAGAAAAGGTTGAAGTTGTCAGGGATTTCATTTTCCTTGGATCCACAATCAACATCCTTGGAAGCAGCAGTCAAGAAATCAAAAGATGCGTTGCATTGGACAAATCTGCTGCAAAAGACCTCTTTAAAGTGTTGAAAAGCAAAGACGTCACCTTGAGGACTAAGGTGTGCCTGATCTAAGTCATGGTGTTTTCAATCGCCTCATATGCATGTGAAAGCTGGACAATGAATAAAGAAGACCGAAGAAGAATTGATGCCTTTGAATTGTGGTGTTGGTGAAGAACAATTGAATATACCGTGGATTGCCAAAAGAACGAACAAATCTGTCTTGGAAGAAGTAAGACTTGAATGCTCCTTAGAAGCAAGAATGGCGAGACTTCGTCTCATGTACTTTGGACATGTTATCAGGCGGGATCAGTCCCTGGAGAAGGACATCATGCTTGGTAGCGTAGAGGGTCAGCTAAAAAGAGGAAGAACCTCAATAAGATGGATTGACACTGTAGCTGCAACGATGGGCTTGAGCGTGGCAACGATTGTGAGGATGGTGCAGGACCGGGCAGTATTTCGTTCTGTTGTGCATGGGGTCGCTATGAGTCAGAACTGACTCCACAGCGCCTAACAACAACAACAATCTCAGGGAAAAAAAGAAAAAGAAAGACATAGCTGAAAAGTTAAGATAAATTTTAATTTCAGAAATGTTGTAATAAGGGGGAAAATATACATCTAAGTACCAAGCAAATATGGTATGTCCTTTGGCTCTGTACCTTTAGAACCTAGCCCATTACCTGCTCCATACCCGTTGCTGTCGAGTCAATTCCAACTCATAGTGACCCTATACTACAGAGTAGAACTGCCCCATAGGGTTTCCAAGGAGTGCCTGGTGGATTCGAACTGCTGACCTTTTGGTTAGCAGCCATAACTCTTAACCACTGCCCAACCAGCGTTTCCCAAAAAAATATGGAACACTTCATGAATTTGTGTGTCATCCTTGCACAGGGGCCATGCTAATCTTCTCTATATTGTTCCAATATGCAAAGTTTTTGATTCTCTGTTTTATTCTGCCCCATCTTTGAAACCACGTGTTCTTCAGGGTCTTTAGTTTGTTTACCTTCCCAATTCTGTAAATTCCCTCCTCTGAGCCTTTTTGTTTATTTGCTTTGTTTTGTTTTAGGTGAACTCTGCCTGCCAGATTGAAATATTGTCCCACCTATTCCTCTTCCCCTTAGTTCTGGACTCTTATATTTGACTATCAGTCGCTTGGCCCCAGTACCAGCTATTAAGTCGTAACTGAATAAAAACCAATAATTACCTTAACTGATACAAGAACTTCACTTACCAAAGGTACAGGTAGTCCTCAACTTACAAGGGGGTTCCATTCCCATGACTCCATTGTAAGTAGGTTCTGACTGAGTCAAATACCTCATTTTTTTTTTTCACTATTATTGCCTTTAATTATCAATATCTTTATAAATCTGATCTTTGTCTTTGGGGTTGGAAAATTACATATAAACTTACAGATACATTTTAATACACACGTTCACACATAAAAAATACACAAATCATAAAAATTTACTCTGATGATAGAGAAGAGTTGGACAACGTTGACATTTTGCCACTTATGGTAGTAACTTCGCTTATGGAAGGTTCTGGATCATCTGGATTATCCCTGGGAGTGAGGATGGTGTTTCCAGTCAGAAAATTAGTGAGAGTTGTCTATATGGTCCTTTTCTTTTTTTCTTCAGATATTTTGTCATAATATCTCACTGCTTCCCAAATCTGCCTAACAACTTTAGCAAAGCTATTAGTTTTAGGTCCGTGTTTTCAAGCAACTGAAGCTCCTGATTTAGTTTATAAAAAACTCCAGGTAATCCTTTCACTGTAAAATTTTTTTGCCAACTTCTCTCCTTCCTTTTTCTCGTTTCTCTCTTCTCCAGCATTTCTTACCTCTTCGAAATCCATTAAGTAGTGATCTGTCAATTTCCCTTCTTCATGATCTATAAGCTGTTCCACACTGGCGATATCAAGTTCTAAATTCAGTGTTCTTGCCATATGGGCGATTTTTCCACCAATCTCTTCCATCGTATTATTCTGATTAAATGCTTTCAGTATGTTCACATAACTCAGCAATTTATTCCATATTCCCTGCGTGCATTTTCCCATTACTTCCTCCCTGGAAGATGCAATGTTCCAGATACATTGATGGTTGTAAGTGCAGTTCATATTAACTTGAATATATCATAAGTTGGGGACTACCTGTACTACCCGTGTTTAGGAAAATATCCTTATGGGCCATTCGAGTGTGAAAAGAGACTCCTGAGCAGGGTCTGGAAGAGAAGGTGAAATAAAACAAAGGCAGAAATGCCCTGCATAAGAAAATAGTAACAGTAAGAATCTGACTTTTGTTTGTTTTTGCCCTTGAGAAAGGAAGAGTGAGAGGGAGGCAGAGAAACTTCAGCAACAGGCTAGCTAGAGGTCGAAGACTGAAGCAAAGCTGATGGAAATGGTGACTTTTAAAACACTGATGTATCTACTATTTAATTGCCTGTTTTTTTAGCATCACTCTCTCCTTAATCCAGCGGTATACTCTGCAATACACGCAAAGACATTGTGTGAATAGGGTTAATTTTGTGAAAATCACATGGATGTGATATCTGAGTTATCTGGTGTGGAATAGGGACAACGTGTGTAAAATGCCAAGATGGTTCATAAGTTGAAATAGTAGAAAAAGGAGATAAGGAGATTGAAGCAGAGGTAACCAGGAAAGCTATGCCACCCCTACTCCCTATGCTGCCATTAGTATCTGAAGTTACTTCCATTTCTTTTGTCTCCCCTGTAAGATCCTTATTAGCAAAGACTTGGACTTTTATTTTTTTGTACTTTTTGCTTTGCCAGTAGAGTATGAAACTCATACTACATGTTCAATAAAACACAAGTTTGAACAATTTGGCCACTTTGACTAATGTAAAAAGACAGTTAAGATATACATAGAGTGGCTGAGGTTTAGTTTGACTTTTTTATTCTATTTTTAAAAAAAAATTATTTTGTTGCCATTGTTGAGAGACATACACCAATTTAACAGTTTCTACATGTACAGTTTAGTGACATTGATTACATTCTTTGAGTTGTGCAACCATTCTCACCCTCCCTTTTTGAGTTGTTTCTCCCCTATTAACACAAACTCACTGTCCCCTAGGTTCCTATCTAATCTTTTGAGTTGTTGTTGTCAGTTTGATCCCACATAGATAGATCTTGAATGAGCACAATGCTCAAGGCAGACGTTCTTTACTAGTTAAGCTAAACTATTATTTGGTTTTAAGAAAACTTCAGGGGATATTTTTGATTTAACGCTTAAAGATTTGTCTCAGGGCAGTCATTTTAGAGGTTCATCCAGCCTCCATGGCTCCAGTAAGTCTGGAGTCCATGAGTATTTGAAATTGTGTTTGACATTTTCCCCATTTTGATTAAGATTGTTCTATAAAATCTTGGATCAAAATATTCAGTAACAGTAGTCAAGCACCGTCTAGTTCTTCTGGTCTCATGGCAAAGGAGGCAGTTGTTCATGGAGGCAATTAGCCACGCATTCCATATCTTCTTCTTCTTCCTCGGTTGCTTCAGGTGAATAGAAATCAATTGCTGTGACTTGAATGGCTTGCAAGCTTTTAAGACCCCAGGCACTACGCAATGAACTAGAAGGTAGAACAGAAGCGCTAAACATGTTATTAGGCCAATTATCTGGGATATCCCATGAAACCATGACCCTAAACCTCTAAACCAAGGTCAGTTTTATTTTTCACATTTGTCCCAGCCTCTATCACTGGAGATATATACCTCGTTTCCTAATATGCAATTGAAGCTTTTTTCACAATTAATATTTTCTGTGACTTGTGGATGTAAACTAATAGGATTACTATGAGCAACTGAATCAGAATATGGTTTAGAGAGTGTAGTCAGTAATGGTCTTGGTGGTTTATGTGGGCAGGAAAAATATTTACCTTGTGAAAAATCCACATGCGTATATTTTGTTTAACACTCAATCATATCTTCCTTATCATATTTTGATATCATTTTTTACTAGTTTGATACCATGTAGCTAGCTTCTAGTTATTTGTGTGTGTGTATTTTTTTTTTTAAGGAGGGTAGCATTGCATTATTTTGCTGGGTTTCTCCAAGGAGCAGTTTATAAGAAAAGCTATAAGTTTAATGAATATGAACTTCCTCTAGTGATGTGAGTAGATAGTAACTGTGGGAAACATTTATAAAGAATGTAGTCCTGGTTACATTGATCTCAGACTCTCCTCCATCCCCAATGCTTACAGCTAGGAGAATCCATGGGGCAGTTATTGGAGCAATTTAGGCTAGAGTTCCACAATTCATTCAATTAATAACATTCATTACCCGCTATATGGGAAGTATAGTATTAGGTACTGAGTGAAAAGCCAATATGAGTAAATTACAGTCCTGTACTTAAGAATTTTATAATTTAGATTTAAAATCTAGTTTATAATCTAGGCATTGAATTAAAAGTATCACAATGCCCTAACAGAAACTCAAGTAATGAGCTACGGGGTTCAGATGAGAACATGTTATTTTTGGTGACCTGATTTAGGGACATAGGATTTGAGCTGAACTTTGAGGTTCGGTTGGATGTAATAGCACAAGGAGGAAGAGAGAGTGGAGCGGCATGAATGACATCTGCTTGCCTCCCAAATCTCTCTTCAAGCTGTCTCTTACCCTCACCGTCACCATATTCATCAAAACTTTTGTTACGTCTGCTTGCTCTATGGCAATGGCCTCCTAATAGTCTCTCTGTCTGCAGACTTGCCCCTTCTAATTTCTCTTCTGCAGTGTATGGCCATGTATGTTATCTAGTAGTAAAAAACATTCAATGGTTTCTCATTGCCTACCTAAAAAATAAAGTCCACATACAAGGCCCTTCATAATCTGGTTCAATTCTACTAGTGGTGATTTTGTCCCACAGGGAATATTTGAAAATATCTGGAGACATTCTTGGTTATCACAACTTGGGGGAGAGTGCTCCTGGTATCTAGTGGGTAGAGGACAGGGATGCTGCTAAAATTCTACAATGTACAGAACAGTCTGGGACAACAAAGAATTGTCTGGCCCAAAATGTCAATAGTGTCAAGGGTGAGAAACCCTTATTTACATAATATTTAATTAAATTGCACAATTATAATAACAAGCACAACTGATTTAGGGAAAAAAAAAACAAAACCAGTGACTCCTACTTAAATATAAAACTCATCTAGTGGTGATAGAACTCCATGGATGATCAGGAGAGTAGCCTATTAGCTATAAGCACTTAGCATGTTCTATGCAGCAGCCGGAGCCCTGGTGGCACAGTGGTTAAGAGCTTGGCTGCTAACCAAAAGGTCCACAGTAAGAATCCACCAGCCACTCCGTGGAAACCCTATGGGGCAGTTCTACTCTGTCCTATAGGGTCACTATGAGTCGAAATCAACTCGATGGCAATGGGTTTGGTTTGGTTTTTTTATGCATCGGCCAGACTAAGATGGACTAGGAAGAAAATCCTGGCAACTTATTTCCTAAAATCAGCCAATGAAACTCTATGGATCACAATGGCCCAATCATAAGGATGGCATAGGACTGGACAGCGTTTCCTTTAGTTGTGCCTGGGGTCGCGATGAGTTGGGAGCAACTCCAAGGCAGCTAACACAGCAATGCATCAGCCAGTATGTTTACACAGAGAATGAAGTGCACCATTTAATCTCGAATGTTGTTTTAGTGAGCCTTGATTAAGGAAGCTTTTATCAAACTTGTATTTTCCTGAACATGCTGCGTATCTTCCTGTTGCTGGTCCCTTATATGCATTGTCTGCCTCCACCTGACAAACTTACATTTATCTTTCAAGTCCCTGTTTAAATATTACATTCCAGGGGAAGTTTTCCAAAATCCTTCATATGGTCAGCTGGTCTAGAAATTTCTTTATACTTCATCTGCAACATGCTTCACACAGAATTACAATTATTTATAACATGTTTCTTCTATAGTTACAGTGAGCTTTCTGAAGACAAGGTTCATGTTTTGCTCAACTTTAAATCCCAGGTACTTATATATCACAGTACCTGGCACATAAAAAAGCAGCCAGTATATGATGATTGAATAAATGAATAAGGAGGGATGAAAATATGTTATTTATATTAGAAACAAGGAATCGTCTTTTTTGAACGAAATGGACAACATGAATGAAAGAGTAGAAAGAAATTAGATAGGAAAGATATTTGGAGTCTAGATCATAGAGTGCTTTGAAGGCCTGGAGTCTGTGGTTTATTTGGAAGGATACAGAGAAAAATAGAATGTCTTTTATCAAAGGGTGACACAAAGTAGTGCATTAATCTAGTGGAGGTATTAGAAAGCATGTGGTAATTACAAAGCATTTAATCATAATGTATATGAGCCTTAAGTCAGTATTGTGGCTTTCCATACTGAAAAGAGCATGTGAACTCACTCTGGGGTCACTCCCAAGGCTAGAAGAGTAATGAGAATGAGGGAGTGGAACATCACTGTAGTCACACTACTTTTCCCAGGGGATCCATGTATTTTACTGAGGAATGGGAGTGGATCAAAGTGGGAAACCATGACAAGGACACTGGTTTAACCATTAGAACTGATCAAAGTCAGGCATGCCCTGTATGGAAGCCCTGTGACTCTCCCTGTAGGTACACTTTCTAGATAGAGTCCATGGTGGGCATTGCTCTTGGTATATAGGTTATCATAGAGGAATCCGGTAGCTCTTGTTTCTGCCACCCATCTTTTCAATCCCTCTTTTCACAGTTACAGAATGTCTTTTCCTTTTGGAAATTCCTCTCTTCTTTCTATTTTCTTGGTACAGCTCTTAATTATTGTACTCTACCCTCCACTCATAGCCACCCTATGTACAACAGAATGAAACACTGCCCAGTCCTGTGCCATCCTCACAATCACTGCTATGTTTGAGCTCATTGTTGCAGCCACTGTGCCAGTCCATCTCTTTGAAGGTCTTCCTCTTTTTCACTCATCTTCTACTTTATCAAGCATGATGTTCTACTCCAGGGATTAGTCCCTCCTGATAACAGGTCCAAAGTATGTGACATGAAGTCTCACCATTCCTGCTTCTTAATAGCATTCTGGCTGTACTTCTTCCAAGACAGATTTGTTTGTTCTTCTGGCAGTCCATGGTATGTTCAATATTCTTCACAAACACCATAAGTCAGAGGCATCAATTCTTCTTCAGTCTTCCTTATTCATTTTTCAGCTTTCACGTGCATACAAGGTGATTGAAAACACCATGGCTTGGGTTAGGTGCACCTTAGTCTTCAACGTGACGTCTTTGCTTTTTAACACTTTAAAGAGGTCTTTTGCAGCAGATTTGCCCAATGCAATGCATCATTTAATTTTTTGACTGCTCCTTCCATGGGCATTGATTGTGGATCCAAGGAAAATGAAATCCTTGACAACTTCGATCTTTTCTCCATTTATCATGATGTTGATTATTGGTCCAGTTGCGAGGATTTTTGTTTTCTTTCTGTTCAGGTGTAATCCCTACTGAAGGCCATAGTTTTTGATCTTCATAAGTAAGTGCTTCAAGTCATCTTCACTTTCAGCAAGCAAGGTTGTGTCATCTGCATATCGCAGGTTGTTAATGAGTCTTTCTCCGATCCTGATGCCCTGTTCTTCTTCATATAGTCCAGCTTCTCAGATTATTTGCTCAGCATACAGATTGAATAAGTATGATGAAAGAATACAACCCTGACACACACCTTTCCTGATTTTAAACCATGCAGTATCCCCTTGTTCTGTTCAAATGACTGCCTCTTAGTCTATGTACAGGTTCTTTATGAACACAATTAAGTGTTCTGGAATTCCCATTCTTCCCAATGTTATCTGTAATTTGTTAGGATCCACATAACCCAGACCTTCTTTTTTGAAGAAAGACCTGATGTTTGTGAACCTCCAGCTATGAATTTAGAAAACTAAATTGTATCTTAGTCTTCTGAGAGGAGACTCAGCTTTTCCTAAATAACAGAGTTGCCCCTTCATGATGTTTTCTGTAAAAGCATACTAACAATAGAGTGCACTATGTGTATTTCCTTTCTATTTTTTATTTAACAAAACCTAGTAACTTAATTACAAATTAATACATGTTGATTACAATAATTTAAGCAATACAGAAAGACAGTAAAAGTTGAGACTTTTATTCTGGCAAGTTCATATTGGTAAGGTAACCAACATAAAACATTTGATATGCTATTTCCTTTTTTTGTAATAGTTTGAACATGTTTGTTTTGTGTTTTAACCCAATTATATCATACTATACATATTAATTTGCAGAATGTGCATATTTCCAAGGCAATATTATATACTGATCTACTTCATTTTGTAAGTATCTTCCATCTGTTACTATGATAAAATTGAAAGGCGGTGAGGAAATAGCAACTCTCCACCACAAGTGACGAGAGGGATTTGCACAATCACTTTGAAGAGCCACTTGGAAGATTCATTGAAGCTGAAAATGCTCCAAAATTCTGCTACTGGATATGTCCCACATAGAAACTCTCACAGGTGCTTACCAGAATGCACAGCCACAAATAAGAACATCCTATAAAGTAATAAACTAGCACAGTTAAAAAAACTAGACCAAATCTATAGATATTATGAGAGAGTTATGGGACACAATGTTCAGTGAAAAAGAAAGTTGCCTAATCAATTTTATACTATGATAATTATGAAAATAAAATGAGGTGAAATGCCTTTGCATAGTCAATGAAACACAGGTAAACATCTTTCTGGTATTCTCTGCTTTCAGCCAAAATCTGTCTGACATCAGCAACGATATCCCTCATTCCATGCCCTCTTCTGAATCCGACTTGACTTTCTGGCAGTTCCTGTTGATATGCTGCCGCAGCTGCTCTTGAATGATCTTCAGCAAAATTTTACTTGCGTGTTATATTAAGGATATTGTTTAACAGTTTCCCCATTCTGTTGGATAACCTTTCTTTGGAATGGGCACAAATATAGATGTCTTCCAGTTGGTTGGTCAGGTAGCTGTCTTCCAAATTTCTTGGCATAGATGAGTGTGTGCTTCCAGTGCTGCATTCGTTTGTTGAAACATCTCAGTTGATATTCCATCAATTCCTGAAGCCTTGTTTTTCACCAATGCCTTCAATGCAGCTTGGACTTCTTCTTTCAATACCATTGGTTCTTGATCATATATTACCTATGGAAATGGGTGAACATCTACCAATTCTTTTTTGTGCAGTGACTGTGTATTCCTTCCATCTTCCCTTGATGTTTCCTGTGTCATTCGATATTTTTCCCACAGAATCCTTAAATATTGCAACTCAAGGCTTGAATTTTTTCTTCAGTTCTTTCAGCCTGAGAAATGCCAAGCATATTCTTCCCCATTGGTGTTCTAACTCCAGATCTTTACACATTTCATTATAATACGTTACTCTGTCTTCTCAACTCACCCTTTGAAATCTTCTGTTAAGCTCTTTCACTTCATCACATTTCTTCCTTTTTCTTTAGCTACTCTACATTCAGCAGCAAGTTTCAGTCTCTTCTGACATCCATTTGGTCTATTCTTTCTTTCATGTCTTTTAATGACCTTTTGCTTTCTTCTTCTATGATATCCTTGACGTCATCCTACAACTCATCTGGTCTTTGGTCATTAGTGCTCAGTGCATCAAATCTATTGTTTTTTTTTAATTTTCTTTATTGTACTTCAGATGAAGGTTTACAGAACAAATAGTTTCTCATTAAGCAGTCAGTACACATACCATTTTATGACATTGATTAACAACCCCACGACATGTCAACACGCTCCCTTCATGACCTTGGGGATCTTTTTTTAGTGAAAATATACATAGCCAAATTTATACCATTTCAGAAGTTTCTACGTGTACAATTTAGTGACATCGATTACATTCTTCCAGTTGTGCTGCTATTCTCACTCTCCTTTTCCAAATTATTCCATCACCATTATCTTCAACTTACTGTGCCCCAGGCTTCCCATCAAAACTTTTGAGTTGCTGTTGTCAGTTTGATCTCACATAGATAGTTCTTTTTTTTTTTTTTTGTACCTTAGATGAAGGTTTGCAGAACAAATAGTTTCTTATTAAACAGTTAGTACACATGCTGCCTTATGACAATGGTTAAGGACCCCACGACATGTCACCACTGTCCCTTCTCAACCTTGGGTTCCCTATCACTAGCTTTCCTGTCCACTCCTGCCTTCTAGTCCTTGTCCCTGGACTGCTGTGCCTCATTAGTCCCATTTTGTTTTATGTGACTGTCCAATCCCCGGCTGAACAAGGAACTTCGGGAGGGACTTCACCACTGAGTTATAAGGGTATCCGGGGGCCATACTCTC
>NW_004444235.1:955472-962627 GCF_000243295.1 Trichechus manatus latirostris
GTTTTCTTTGTTCCTCTTACTCTCCAGTGCTGAGTTCCTTTTGTTTGTGGATTTTTTTTTATTTCTTCTGTTTTTGTAGGTTTTGTTTTTACTGAGACTTTATGTTTTTCTTCTTTATTTTGATGAGTAGGTTTGTTAACTTACTTCGTGTTACCTTGGAATTTACCGTTATCTTCCTAGATTTGAACAAGTCTATTATTACTTGGTATCGCCTTGCCTTCCTCTCCATTAGAAGGTTCTATACCTACACCGTTTATTCCCTCTTTTATTGTTCTGATGTTGTTGTCATTTACAGATTAATTTCTCTGGTTCCTTGCTGTAATTCTTTTGGTTTTGTATAGTCCTTAAGAGTTCATTTCCTAGGGTGGTATCTGGCTAGTAGAATCCTGTGTCCTATATTCAGCCTGTGGTCTGATGTTGTTTGTTCTCAGATCGAATGACTCCCCTTAATAAGTCTTGTAAGATTGGTTTGGTTTTTACATAGTCCCTTAATTTCTGTTTATTTGGAAATGACCTAATTTCACCATCATATTTGAACAAGAGTTTTGCAGGATATATTATTCTTGGCTGGCAATTTTTTTTCCTTTCAAGGTTTCATATATGTCATCCCATTGCCTTCTTGTCTGCATGGTTTCTACTAAATAATCCGAACTTAGTCTTATTGTTTCTCCTCTGTATGTGACTTTTTGTTTTTCTTGAGCTACTCTCAGGATTCTTTGTTTGTCTTTGGTTTTAGCAAGTGTGATTATGATAGGCCTTCGTGATTTTCTTTTGAAGTCTATCCTATATGGGGTTCATTGAGCTTCTTGGGTGGTCAGCTTTTCATCTTTCATGATATCGGGGACTTTTCTGTCAGCAATTATTCAATGATCCTCTCTGTGTTTTCTGTTTTCTCCCCCTATTCTGGAACTCCGATCACTCGAAGATTTTTGCCTTTGATTGAATCCCACATAATTCTCAGGGTTTCTTCATTTTTCTTTGTTCTTCTTTCTGATTTTGCCTCAAATAGAGTAGAATCCAAGTGTTTGTCTTCAGTTTCGCTGATCCTATCTTCCATCATTTCAAACCCGCTCCTCAGCCCTTCTATGACACTGTCCATTTCTGAAATCTTGTTGTTTATCTTTTGGATTTCTAAATGTTGTTTTTTTATGATTTCTAGTTGTGAATTTATTTTGGTATTTTGTTCCTGCATTATTGTCCTGAATTGTTCCTTTTTTTTTGTCTGTATTTTCCATGAATTTGTTTATTTTTTCCTCATTTTTGTCTGCTTTTTGCTTCAACTTTTGGATAATTCTGAATATTAGAGATTTGAATTCCCTATCAGTGAGGTCTAGTGCCTTTTCTTCTGCTGGAAGGTCATCTGGTGTTTTATTTTGGACACCTACTGGAACCATCCTGTCCTGTTTTTGTAAATGTTTTGATGTCTGCTGTCTTTGGGGCATTCAGTGGTTATTTTCCTCGTTTATTGATTGTAGATTTGTTTGTTTTATCCTGCTTTTTTGTTTTATTTGGTTATGTCTAAACAGGAGGGCTGTATGTTCTTTGTTGTTTGCTCCTCTGTGGGCATGATACTTTTCACCTCCTTCTCCAAAGGACAAGGTCAGTCACTGAGGTATGGTACACCAGGGCAGGCCCAGCTGAAAGGGAGTTGCTGGGATGGGTTGTTTGTGGCATGTGCCAGGGCTGACAGTGTGGACCAGGAATCAGTGCAAGGCAGGTTCCAGTAGGCCATGCCTGTGCTGCTTTAGAGTGTGATGTTCAGCACACAGAGCAGATAGGCAAGAAGGAAGGGGTAGATTGTGATTTGTGGAGCTAAGATGGGTATGGGAAAGATAAGAGAGAGTAGAGAGGAACAGGGGCCAAAAACATACACACAAACAAAAAAGAGTGCTAAGGGATCTTGCTATTGGAGTGGAGAGATGAGAGACTGAGAAATAAGGAAAAACAAAAATGAAAAAAAATAAAAAGAGTAAAAGAAAACATGAATAAATTGAGAAACTGAAAATGAAGAAAGACAAAAAGGGAATGTGAGAGAGGAAAAAAAACAAAGAAACAAACAAACAAAAAATAAGAAAAAAGAAAGGCCCCCAGGGATGTCCCTGTGTGTCTCCACAGAGTAAGGGAGTAGCTTCCAAGCCTCATGGTACTGCCCGGCTAGAAGGGGCTCCCAGGCCAAGAAAAGAAAAAGAAAACAAACAAACAAACCAAAACAGAACAAATCAGAGCAAATAAACAAACAAAAAAGCCCCAGGGGTCATACCAGCGTGGCGGCACAGGCCAGGAAGCAGTTTCACAGTCAAGCAGTGTTTCACAGCCTTTCAGGAAGAAGCAAAGATGGCGCATGGAGCCAAGTATTTGAAGGAAAGGAGTGGGAGGTGGTGAGAGGTAAGGAAGAAATCTAAAGAAGCAGAAAAAAGCAACACCAGCAGCCAACAAAAGACACTCAGGGAGCCGGCTGGTGTGGGCAGGTGGAATCCAAGTGACACTGGGTGAAGCTGGTTCTTCCTGGCCAAGAGACTGTGGCTGCAAGAAGTAGAGGAGGCTAAATGGGGGTGAAGAAGGGTGGGAATTGGGAAAGCCTATATCGCTGGTTACCGGTTGTTCTGTCTCCTGATGGAAGCTCTGTGAATCTGCTTTCTCATACTCCCTGTTTGCTGATCTCTGGTAGGAGTCCAAGATGGCAGATCTGTGCTGTGGGAGCTGATAGGGGACCTCTGCATGTATCTCTCCTTGCTCTCTGTTCTCGGTCAGTTTCTTATTCCATTTGGCGCTTGGCTGAGTTCTTTATCTCTTCATTTGATGCGTAGAGTTTCAGAATTGACATGTAACTCTGTCTGACTTAGTTTTTCTGATCTTTGCTGCAGAGGGACGGTGTGGTGCTTCTGACTACGGTGCCATGTTTACCGGAAGTCTCTCAAATCTATCCTTGAGTTAGTCTCTAAACTCATGTGGGGTATACTCAAGGTCACACTTTTGCTCTCGTGGACTTGTTTTAATTTCTTTCCTCTTCAATTTGAACTTGCATATGAGCAATTGATGGTCTGTTCTGCAGCTGGCCCCTGGCCTTTTTCTGACTGATAATAATGAACTTCTCCATCATCTCTTTCCACAGATGTAGTTGATTTGATTCCTGTGTATTCCATCCAGTGAGATCCATGTGTATAGTCGCCATTTATGTTGTTGAAAAAGTATTTGCAATGAATAAGTTGTTGGTCTTACAAAATTCTATCATTTGATCTCCAGCAAAATTTCTATCACCAAGGCCATATTTTTCAACTACTGATCCCTCTTCTTCGTTTCCAACTTATGCATTCCAATCACCTGTAATTATGAATTCATCTTGATTGCATATTTGATCTATTTCAGACTGCGGAAGTTGGCAAAGATCTTCAATTTCTTCATCCTTGGCATTAGTTTTTGGCATGTAAATTTGGGTAATAATCGTGCTGGTCTTTCTTGTTGGAGTACGGATATTATCCTATCACTGACAGTCTTGAACTTCAGGATAGATCTTGAAGCGTTCTTTTTGATGATGAATGTGATGACATTTCTCTTCAATTTGTCATTCCTGGCATCGTAGACTATGTGATTATCCCATACAAAATGGCTGATACCAGTCCATTTCAATTCACTGATGCCTAGGATATCGATCTTTATGTGTTCCATTTCCTTTTTGATGACTTCCAATTTTCCTGGATTCATACTTCAGACATTTCACATTCTAATTATTAGCTGATGTTTGCAGCTGTTTCTTCTCATTTTGAGTCGTGCCACATTAGTAAATGAAGGTCCCAAAAGCTTGACTCCATCCACACCATTAAGGTCAACTCTACTTCAAGGAGGCAGCTCTTCCCCAGTCATATTTTGTGTGCCTTCTAGCCTGAGGTGATCATATTTCGGCACTATAGCAGACAATATTCCACTGCTATCCATAAGATTTTCACTGGCCATTTTTTTTTTTTTTTAGAAGTAGTTTGCCAGGTCCTTCTTCTTAGTCTGTCTTAGTCTGGAAGCTCCACTGAAACCTGTCCACCATGTGTGACCCTGATGGTATTTGAAATACTGGTTGCATAGCTTCCTGTATCACAACATCACTTAAGCCACCACAGTACGACAAACTGACAGATGAGTGGTGGTACAATCCAATCCAATTATTAAAAATCAAAACACTTAAGGTTTAAATTCTAAAAGCCAAATAGCTCAAAACATTTAAAATACGAAGCATTCTACCCTTCATTTATATCAGCTCAGCAGTGAGTTTGAGTGTGTGCATTGTGGCACAGTCTGCCATCAGGCCCAGATGGGGCTTCTCTTGTATGGAGATTTAAGAACCACAAAGATGAGTTTCCTCTCTTGCCACTCCTCACTAGACAACAATAGGAAAGACAGCAGGACAACAGCAGCAGACGCTTTGATTTCGAGAGGGGCAAATGGAGACACATAGCAGTCCCTGGGCTGTGGCAGTTCTGAAATCCCAGTGAGTAGCTTCTGAACTGAGAGAGCTTCCTTAATTCATTAGGCTATGATTCTGTTCTCTGTCTATAAATCTTTGCAAGATGAGTCTTTTTTCCTTTATTCTTTAGGATAAATCTAAAGTGGGCATTGGAGTACATTGCTTTTTTAGCCCATTTTGATCAAAGAAACTTGGAGATCCAAGAGTTGTATTAAGTCATATGCTTTGTTTTTATTTGTCTATTCACTTCCTTAACAGTGTTGTAGTTTCTGATTTATTTACTTTCAGTAAATTTCATACACCAGTAATCACACTCAAAGCTATTTTGGACATCTGGTTCTCAGATTGCTTTATTTCTGTGCATCTTCATCCTCATGCCTTGCTTTCTGTAGACAACGTTGGGGTTGTTTAGTTTAAATTGGAAGATTATGTGCTTAATCTGATTTTTGCCAAGGAGCACTTTAATCACTTAAGAGATTTTATTGAGTGTTTGTCATGCAAACTTTTGAAGTCTCATTTCTTACTGTTGGAGTGTAGAAGCAGTTGACTTTCCAATGTAGAAGACCCCAAATTTCTGTTTTTCCCTTACAATTCCTTTTCATCCTACTTTGAAATGGCCAATTCTTCCTAAATTTGTTTATTTTTTTTACAATGCCCTGCTAAATGCAACAGTACAAAAATTCTGTTTTTTATCATTTTCCTCTAAAGCTCCTGGTTCAGTACCCACGTCTGCTGCTTTCCAAATCACTGCATGCAATAGTTTTACCAAATATTTTAACTACTGTGAAACACATATCATTATCTTTTCAGCCTTTGTTATCAGTTTCCTTGCTGTTCATTACCCACTAAGAAAATTCTCATATTTTAGGCTTTTGTTATACCAACGTCCCACACTCAGGTACTAGTTTCTTTATTAGGATAATTAATGTTGGCTGCCATACTGTTTCTGTTGTTGTGTGCCATCCAGTTGATTCCCACTCATAGCAACAGAGTAAAATCATCTCATAGGATTTCCTAGGCTGTAATCTTTATGGGAGCAGATTGTCAGGTCTTTCTCCTGTGGAGCTGCCAGTGGGTTTGAACCATTGACCTTTCAGTTTGCAGTCAAGTGCTTAACTATTTCACCACCAGGGTCCCTTGGCTGTCACAATCAACATGCTGAAATCTCATTGCTTATACAACAAAGGTTACTCTTGCTCAAGTTACATGCTCAGAGAGAGTTGGTGGAAGGATTTGAGAGGAAGCCTCTGCTCCACACAGTCACTCAGGGAACAAGGCTGTTGGAAGCGTCACCATCCTGTAGCTACATCATCTGGAACTCTTGGCCTTTAAGGTCTTTCTGGATCAGGAAGAGAAGGACGGAGGAGGCACACTAACGTGTAACTACTGAGGTCCAGGAGTTAGACATTTCACTTCTACTCATGGTCCATTTGCCTTAAGTAATCACCTACCTCTAACCTAACTGCAAAGGAAGATGGGACACATCGGGAGCACCAGGAGTAGTTGGTTAACCCTAACCGTCTCTGCCCCAGAAGCTACTGTAGGACTTTGCATTTGTGAGAAGATGACTGAAGAGCTCAGCTGCTAACCAAAAGATCGGCAGTTCAAATCCACCAGCTGCTTCTTAGAAACCCTATGGGGCAGTTCTTCTCTGTCCTATAGGGTCACCATGAGTCGGAACTGACTCAATGGCACCTAACAACAACATCCTGACAGGAAAGTATCTGTGGTAGTTATTAGTTCTGTTCAAATATTTCCAGTTTTCCTTTCCTGCACATAGCATGACTGTACTTCTGTATTTCTTTGGAGTTAGAGTGACCATGGGCTTGAGTGTTCATTGCTTGGACAATGAAATGTGAACAGAATACGTTGCTTCCAAGTGCAATCGATAAGAGCAGTGTGCAATTTTTTGGATATGCTCTTTTCCTCTGCCTCAGTGACCATTAATGTTCCAGATAGATGTTATTTATTAGCCTATGTTCCAGAGTGAGGATGACATGGAGCAGAAACCCAGCCAACTCACAACAGACATGTAGTGAGAGCATGCCATAAATCCCAGTTTTAAGTCACTGGTGTGTAGATGGTTGTTTATCACTGAAATCTATTTCATTCCACTGATTGGTATTGTGCTTTCTCATCTTTATTTCTCTAATGACTGGGACTCAACAAATGCCGGTTGAAGGAATTAAAAAATTACTCCTCTGCTTCTTTTACTAGTGTTTCCTTTGGTTGGTTGCCTTTGTATTAGCAATGTTGTTCCAAACAGTAAAACCACATTTTCTAATAGTGTCCTGAATAGTATCCTAGGGAGTGACTATTCACAGACTGGAGCTACAGGCAGAGAATACGAGGGAACGCAGTAGCTCCTTTTAGCTGTATTTTCACAGAAAAATTCCTTCCTCGCTGCAAGTGAATGTTTGCAGAATATCCTTCAAAGCATGAAACCCATACATTCCTTTCCTTCCTTCCTTTCTTCTTCCCTCATTCTATTTCCACTTTCCTTCTTTTCTCACTTCTGTCTTTCCTAGATTTTGTTGGAGGAAAACAATTTCTTCACAATGATAACAGTATAATGAATCTTAAAATATTCTTGGAAAATAGGTGAAATGGCTTGAGTGTACTTATGGATTTAATTGAATGTAGAATGATATAATGGAAAATGCACTAGATTTGGATTTGGATTCAGGTAATTTGGGTTTCAA
>NW_004444235.1:962727-963663 GCF_000243295.1 Trichechus manatus latirostris
AGTTCTTTAACCTTTCTGATTTTTATTTATTCATTCCTTTCTTTTCTTCCTTTTCCCCTTTCTGTTTTTCTCCATTTCATAGTCTCTCATCTCTCCACTCCAACGGCATTCTCCCCTAGCATTCTTTTTTGTTTGTTTGTATGTTTTTGGCTCCTGTTCCTCTCTCCTCTCTCCCATATCCATCTTACTTCCCCACATAACAATCTCCCCACTGCATCCTGCCTACCTGCACCCTGTGCTTGATATCACACCACCAAGCAGCACAGGCACGCCCTACTGGAACCTGCCCTGCACTAATTACGGACCCGCTCTGGTGGCTATAGTAAGTGCCACAAACAACCCATCTCAGTAACTCCTCTTCAGCTAGACCTGCCCTGCCCTACCACATCTGAGTGACTGACCCTGCCAGTTGGAGAAGGAGGCGAAAAGTATTGTGCCCACAGACGAGCAAACAACAAAGAATACACAGTCTGCCTGCTCAGACATACTCAAATTTTGTTTTAAAAAAAGGGACGAAACAAACAAATCTACAATCAATAAACGAGAAAAATAACTACTGAATGCCCCGAAAACAGCAGAAAATATCAAAACATTTACAAAAACAGGACAGGATGGTTCCAGTAGACGTCCAAAATAAAACACCAGATGACTCTTCTGTGGAAGAAAAGGCACTAGAGCTACCTGATAGGGAATTCAAATCTCTAATACTCAGAATTGTCCAAGAACTGAGGCAAAAAGCTGACAAACGTGAGGAAAAAATAGACAAATTCATGGAAAATATGGACAAAAAATTGGAAGAATTTAGGAAAACAATGCAGGAACAAAATGCCAAAATAAATTCACAGCCAGAAATTATACAAAGACAACAATTAGAAATCCAAAAGATAAACAACAAGATTTCAGAAATGGACGGTGTCATAGAAGGGCTGAGAGGCA